>NC_089801.1:1601159-1646159 GCF_029633855.1 Hoplias malabaricus
TTGCATGTAATCAGACACAAGCATGTACACGGCAATTATACTTTCATATAATGGATTATTTAAAGATAACCACTCAGTATAATCAGAAATAGAAGAGTTAAGACCAGCATCAAATGCTTTAATGTAGACATAACCATTGTCTAGTCTATGCCCATTGATCTATTAGGCCACTTATTTATCAGGCTGCATAAAACACAGCCTTGTCTCTCGCTCTCACTCTGATTCTCGGAGAGTGATGTATTACCTCATGTTGGGGGTTGTTGTTGTTGGGGAGGGAGCAGGGACAGATGGCAGGTTCGCTGCTGCTCCTGTAGAGAACACACACATGAAATCTTATAGGTAAATATCAAAGTGCCCTGGTCACTTCAGCTATTTAAACACAGTCAAAGATATTACACTGTAGATTATAACCTCGCAATAGTGCATCCTATTCTTTATAAAGATGATGACGTGTTAATGAATATGAATCCTTACTTCATTAACTCTTAAAATACAGTTCAATGTGTTGTGATAAAACACCGCACGACACGTTCTACTGCTACATTCCTTCAAATCACATGCTGAGGTACATGTTTCAGAAAGATCTAACTTGTGGCGTTTTATAAATGTAATTCCAGGCAGCACTCTGTTAATGGCTCAGACTCATGCAGTGACTCAATTTCTCTGACTCTGGGAATTACTTCTGATTCAGGAACTACTCTGAGAATAACTGACTGGGAATTCATTTGAAAATGACTCTGGGAATTACTGCCTAAGGGAATGACGGAGCCTAACCCTAGCGATTTACTCTTACTCTGGAATTGACTCTGGAAAATGAAAATACTCTGGGAATGACTCTCGGGAAGAACATGACTCTGACTCTGAAATTGACTCTGCTAATGACTCAGTGACTGAATCTGGGAATGACTTGGAGTGATTCAGGAAATAACTCTGGAACTGACACTGGGAATGACTCTAAAGAATAACTCTGGGAACGCCAGGAGCTAGTGTGGAATTTTCCAGCAGCTCGTTTTAAACACATGTTCCTGCAGAGAGAGACTCAACTCACTTCAAACAGAAACGAGAGTAAATTAACTTATCTCTATTCCACTGGGGCCTAACCTTCTGATCTCTCAGAGACAGAAAGAAGGGGGGGGGGGTGGCACACAGAGAAATAGAGAAAGAGACAGAGGGAGGAGAGGAGAAAGTGAGAGGAAGAAAGAAGTACAGAGAGTGTGCCTTTATATATAAATGAGAGAGAGTGAGTACAGAGACTAGCAAAGAAAAAAAATATATATATCACACTAATGGATTTTATAATGGAGTCCCTACTGGAAAATCATTATAAGATATATTCCTATTTTTAATTAAGGTTGCTGCTCAATTATTAAATGTCATAATCTCTAATCACTATCACACATCAATAATTCCTTACCTGTAGCAGGCTCTGCGTTGTTATGGGCGGAGTCACCTGCTGTTTCCACAGAAACGCTGTTCACCTGTAATCCACTGGAAGACACTCCTCCGCCTGATTGGACAGAGCTTGAGGCAGAGGTTGGTGCTCCTCCCACTTTCTTGGGTGCCACAACAACACTCCTGTAAAATAATAATTAATAAATTGTATTAGACACATCCTCTGTACTATTTTCCTTAAATTATTCTTCCTTCCTTCCTCATTCTCCTTTTTCTTATTATCCTTCATGTTTTTCTTATTTTCCCTTTCATTTCTTACTCTTGTCATTCTACACCGCTTTTTCCTTTCGCTGAATTTATTCTTCCTTCCATTCTAACTTAGTCTTAATTGTTTTTGCTTCAATGCCATGCGCACTATTTCCTTCAGGAAAGAAGAAGAAGAAACACTCTATTATTGGTCCCCTTAGAAAAATAGATTCCCTGCATTTAACCCATCCGTGGTAGTGAACATCACAAACACACATTAACGGCAGTGAACCCACACACAACTGGAGCAGCGGGCTGCCAACAACCTCGGCTGCCAGGGAGTAGTTTGGAGGCTAGGTGCTTTGTTCAAAGGCCCCTTGGGCATGGATGAGTTTTTTTTTTTTCCAGACGTTCCTGTGAATTGAACTGGCAACCCTCCAGCCTCCAGCTCACTTCTCTACACTTAAGGCCATGGCCGCCACCAAAATGCGACTCCAGTGGGACTCAAACGCGCAACCTTTAAATCACCTACATTAGTTTCAGCCTAGAAGTCCAATGTGCCATGGAGCCAGGCATATTTATTATTATCATTATTATCATTATCATTATTATCACTAGGCTCATAGAAAAAAACGTCTGTGAGGTCAGCGTAGTTCTCTAACTAGAAACCTCCAGAACAACAGCCTCTATCTCTGGGTAATTGACATGTGAACTCCAAGCTTTCTGATGGATCAAGACTGGACTTCAGTGGTAATGTATTATGAGTAAAAATGGCGCTAAAAACAATGGATGGTTTATTCAGTGCAGTGTAGATGGAACATCTTGGAAAACACAGATGAAAGTGAACCAAATCCTTACTTTTTTTCAGAATGAGCCTCAAACTAATTTGATAATTGGCTGGTAGTAGCACCTTATCTTGTGTCTCAAGGTGTAAAAAAATGACCTGAATCCTAATATAAAATTAGGATAAAAAATATCATTTATCAAACAGCAATGCTGGTTTTAAATTTGTAAACTGCACCCAAAAGCTGACGGATGGTTGACCGCCTGTAGACGAGTTATCCGTGTCAAATTTACTGAAAAATAATCACTAATTTAATCACAATTGCAATACTGATTGGAATCGATCACAATAAGATTTTCCCACAATTGCTTTAGCCTTATCTGGAATACCACTATTCTCCTGACTGTGTTATTTTTCCTCACAGATCCTGCTTCTCCCGCTGAGCTCAGTTATCTGACGAAGGTACTGACAGAGTGCTGGTCTGTCTAAAGGGCCATGGCCTCTTTATCGGCGGTGACAGAGTGTACAGAGTTGAGTTTAATCACAGTCCTGAGGTCTGCAGGAGAGTGGCTTGGAGCTCAGACTCACAGCCATCACACAGGAGCCTGCAGAGATTTAAGATAAGGCCCAGCTCAGGACAGACTATTTCAGGAGTTAAAGAGTAGTTAAAGTGATTTTGGAGGTGGTCCAGAGGCTGAGCTAGGCTCCAGAGACAAGTCTGGATTAAACATTCACAACACACCACGAGGGATGGTTCTCATTTCTACCCCTCCCCCCCACCCCACCTCCAAAAAAAAAAAATCCCCAAAAAACATGACTTCACCAACCATCGCATGGGCACACAGTTTCTACTCTTCTCTACTTTACAGGAACTTTGAGGATATTAGTCATCTGTGTCTCACACTAAGCGTACTGACTTAATAATCTTCAGGACACAACCTCATTCTCCCACTAAAGATCAACCTTTTCCCAAAAAAACATTTCTCACCCAACTACCAACATACTCTCTTTAATAATAAACTAGATCTACTAAAAGACAATATTCTTCTAATAAAGACCTCCATTTTCCCATCGACCATCATCATTTTACAATAAAAACCCCATCATTCCCCATCCAATATTCCTCTTAGACCAAACAACTCCAAAGATGTGCAAGACGTAAAACAAAGGTAGAACATTTACAGATGTTTGTGGAGTGTATACAGCATCTAATGAAAGTTAAGACCCAGAAATAACAGAAGGGACTCATATTTTAAAGCTATTTATCAGGTTAACGGCAGGATCCAGGTCCGGTCTGGTCCAGCTTTAGTGCTGAACAGTCGTTTTATATTTCAGTCTCCCCAGTTCCCCACTGGGTTCTAGACTCTGAGCATGCTCAGTAGGGCCTACGGAGAAGAGTGTGATCCCGGGGTCGAGAGGCTGAGGAACGTCCATCTGTTCCAGCCTTTCAATTATTCATAACACCATTAGCTTCACTTAGCCCCAGCCCAACACTGCTGTCAATTAATCAGAGCCTGGCCTTCAGCTCCGGGAGGTGACCGGGTTTGGGTTCTGTTTACTGAATTATTGAACATTTTTAACCAATGTTAGACCAGACTACACACACTCACCAAACATGTTTCCTGTAACCTGCCTCTGTCTACGTGTTGCAGATGAAGGTGTTTGTGCATGCGCTTCTGTGTGTTCAGTCTTTGAAATATCAGCCGGAGAGAAATCCAATCCGAACGCGCAGCAAGGGAGAGAGGGAACGAGGGAGAGAGGAAGGTTTTATTATGAACAGAGCTGCTGTTATTTCTCTACAAGGTTAAACGCTCGCCTCTCTTATGGGGGAAACTCTTCTCACAGAGTGAATTTGACAGGAAAACGTAGGACTACTCTTTGTCAACTTCTTTTTCCAAGTAGCATTTACTTATTAAACACTGGACAAATGTTTTTCCTGTAAACGTGTGTGGTTCTGGATCACACTGAAGTTGAATAAAACAATTATGTTGAAGAATGTTAGTTAAACATTAAAAAAAATACTTCTATATCATTGTTTTAAACTGGAAACAGATCAAAGAATTGGGATTTTCCTATTTGGGACTTTCACTATAAATGTTTTCAGCGAGTTATTCAAGAGACACTCGCTTAGTCATGTGCTCTTAAAGAATCCCATAAGACGGCTCCTTCTCACTCGTTAGTTAATTTTCGTTGAGTGCTGCGGAGGTCGACAGCACGCGATAACGGACACAGAAGAGACACAGATAGGTGAATAAATCAGCGTATTGTTTAGCCGATGCTGTCACAGTGACCTCATTCTGCAGAAACTTTCCCCGGCATATTGCAAATCCCCTTCTTTTTTCTGCCATATATATCTTTTAAGAGTGTAAATCAAATTTTCCGTGGGTGCATCGCTGTGACACTGTTTACCAGGCTCTGCTTCCCATCAGCAAACATTTGCAGACACACCGTCAAAACAGGCGCGAGGCTCGGGGAGACGGATGGAGGGATCGGGGTGGTGTGGATAGTAAATAAATCAATAAATCTAGCGTCTACTTCACCTCTGACCCCGGGCCTGTATTATCTGGGAGAGATTCTGCTTTCTTCCAGGCCCAGAGCTCGTAAATCCTGCTACCATTCCCACACAGAGGCGTCCACAGCCAATGCCAATCGCCGGGGACACATGGTTTATAGTGGGGCTATGTGGAGCAAGGTGGAGGAGCACACAACTCGAACATATATACACATACACGCCAGTGGCACCTTTATGGAAATTTAAAGGCATACAGCACACCCAGGTCAAAAGTAACTATTCATATGACTATGTGAAGTACAGAAGCAATATTCACAGATTGTGGTGTAAATCCAAAGCTGCCATTTTAAAGTACGATCCCCATTTGAAGAAAATTTGGGACATTTTGTAAAATGTATTCATTCAGACAAAAGCACAAAGAAAAGAACAATGTGCTTGTATTTTGTAAACACAGTATAAACATTTTTTTTTTAGAAATTGATGCCTGCCACACACTCAAAAACAGTTTAATCAATTGGGACCTGAAGATAATAACTGTTACAGTTTTGCATGCAAAATATTTGCCCGTTCTGACTTGATACAAGACTCCAGCTGCTAAAAAGTCTATGGTCGACTATCGTCTGATTCCACAATTTACAGGAGACAGATCTTAGACTGAAAAGAGGATAGTGAAGAACACGCACTTGTCTACAAAGTCACATTTTTGCAGCATGTACAGAAAGAGGTCTGACACCGTCTTGCTGAAATAACCATGGACTTCCCAGACTAAGACATCGTTCTGATGGCAGCACATGTCTCTCTAAAAACTTTTCAGTTTCTCTTTTCAAACTTACATTGACAAATGTTATGTTTGAAATATTTGACAATTCTCTTATGATGTTTGACATAGAGAGAGAGAGAGAGAGAGAGAGAGAGAGAGAGAGAACACGAATGAGACAGAGAGGTATGTGGAGCACTGGAGAACTGAAACAGACCAAAGAATAATCAAGATAATTCAAGATAACTCAAGATAATTCTCAGGCGGATTCTGTTTAAAGATAGCCCCCTCTCTCTCACACACAGACACAGACATAGAGACATACACACAGACACACACAATACACACTCCCACACTGATCTAGGAACAGAATCTGACCCCTGAACTGAAGTTAATCTCAGCTTTAAAATCCACTCCGAGACTCACTGTGAAGTCACCTGATCTCTGCTCAAGTGTAAGACTCAGTTATCACTAACATTTAAAAATATCATGATGCGATTTCTTTATTCCTGAATCGTACGTTTTTTAAACGACTTGAGGGAATTGTGCACAAAGAGCAGATTCTACACATTCTACAACACTTCTGAAAATGCTGGGGGTAGCTCCACTACATTGAATAGAGTTCCACTGTTTTACAGCTCATGTTCGGGATGGATTTATTCCTCTCTGGCTCACACTTGGCACTGGGCAGGGTGGTCATAGGCTCATGTGCAGCTGCACATAGAGATTGTTAACATCAAATGGGTGTTAGCAGCTGAATTCACCACTTAATACGGCTGTTAAAAAAGTGTAATGTAAATATATACAGCTAATACTAATAAATAGTACCCAAAAAAAGTAATTAATTCATTAATATGACGTGAATTGCCATATACACATCTTCCAATGGAGGTTCTCTATTATGAGTCAGAGTAAATATTCATTTAACTTTATGACTTTTGTTAATAAACTTAAGTTTGTAAGAGGTAACGTCACTGTTTTCTTTTCCTTAAGACTTTGAAGAAGACTAGACTTACTAGAAATTACGCAAATAACACAATGCTAATATACGAACGGATATGATGCTAATGCGAATGTTATTTAGCCTGCTAGCAATCCTGTTATAGACCTGGGAAAAAACTGATAAAAGAGCATATAAAATAAAAGAGCAAAAAAAACAAGTGACACAAAGAGAAGAAACAGCCGCTCTCCATCATCAACTCCTGCATTTCTCATAGTACACACAAACACACACACACAAACACACACTCACAAACAGACACACACACTCACAAACACACACTCACAAACACACACACAAGCTATTTTTGTAGTTCTGACACATTTTCCTGCAAAAGTGTGTTTGAGATTGTGTGTGTGTGTGTGTGTGTGTGTGTGTGTGTGCTCACACTGAGGTTCTGAACCTCTCACAGATCAAATATTTTAAGTTCAGTTTTCAGGATTTTCTCTATTCTCTTTGTGGTTCAGAACAATTCAGATGAGTTCTATGTTACCATAGAAACACCAGCAAGAATTCACCATTGCCTCTTAACACACACACTCTCTCTCTCTTCCAAAAACACACTCATTAAAGAGGTCAGGTCATTAATATATCACTTTACTCATATTCAATTATTCATTCATTCATTCATTGTCTGTAAGCACTTTTCCAGTTCAGGGTCGCGGTGGGTCCAGAGCCTACCCGGAATCACTGGGCGAAAGGCAGGAACACACCCTAGAGGGGGCACCAGTCCTTCACAGGGCGCTACACATTCACACCTACGAACACTTTTGAGTCTCCAATCCACCTACCAACAGGTGGGTTTTTGGACTGTGGGAGGAAAACTCCTAACAGACAGTCACCCGGAGGAAACCCACGCAGACACAGGGAGAACACACCACACTCCTCACAGACAGTCACCCGGAGGAAACCCACGCAGACACAGAGAGAACACACCACACTCCTCACAGACAGTCACCCGAAGGAAACCCACGCAGACACAGGGAGAACACACTCCTCACAGAAAGTCACCCGGAGGAAACCCACGCAGACACAGGGAGAACACACCACACTCCTCACAGACAGTCACCCGGAAGAAACCCACGCAGACACAGGGAGAACACACCACACTCCTCACAGACAGTCACCCAGAGGAAACCCACGCAGACACAGGGAGAACACACCACACTCCTCACAGACAGTCACCCGGAGGAAACCCACACAGACACAGGGAGAACACACCACACTCCTCACAGACAGTCACCCGGAGGAAACCCCCGCAGACACAGGGAGAACACACCACACTCCTCACAGACAGTCACCCGGAGGAAACCCACGCAGACACAGGGAGAACACACCACACTCCTCACAGACAGTCACCCGGAGGAAACCCACGCAGACACAGGGAGAACACACCACACTCCTCACAGACAGTCACCCGGAGCAGGGCCTCCAGGTTCCTGGGGCTGTGTGACCGTGACACTACATGTTGTGCCACCATGATGCCCACTAACCAATAATCTACTACTGAATACATTTAGATTTTTTTTATATACCATGTCATAAAAGAGAAATCTGACTGACATTAAATCAAAGCCTCAGATGATTTTAAATATTCAATCAAGCCAAATCAATCAAGACACTGACCGGTCAAATGATCTGAACTGGACGCTGTCGTGAGCAGCATCCACAGGTCCAAGGAAGGCAGGGGGCAGCAGCGAGGGGTCCACCATAATGTCATCAGAGTTCGCAGTCACGAGGCTTCGGAGGATGTCCTTCACCTTCCTCCCTGTCCCGTCCTTGTCCATGACATCTTGACCTCTCCTGACCTCTGGGGTCAAAGTGCACAGGGCCTCTGACACAGCATCCGGGCCACTGCGAATCTCAGCATCACTACGCGGGACGTCTCCTGGAGCAGTGTCTTTACGTCGTGCAGGAACGCCATTCTCCAGCTCCGAAGACGTGCTGTCTACACACAGACAAAGCACTGCAGCAATTAATAGTAATAAAGAAACTACAGCAGATACGTATAAGACAATGGCTTGCTTCCAAAACGAAGGCAATTACAATTATCTTTAAAACAAAGCCACAGAACCATTCTAAATATCAACAGAAAAACTTGCAGGGAGGACACTAATGGAAGGAAATATGAAAAGTTAACAGTAAACAATTTTCTATGCGAAATGAAATGGCAATAATATCTGCATCATAAAAAATATGCCAAATTTGTGCCAAACACCTGAGATGCATGTGATACCTGAGCTGCGAGTTGAGAGTGAGCGCTGAGTGGTGGTCCTCTTGTCGTTGTGTGGTTCGAGGATATCCCGATATTTGGATACCATCAGCACAGAGATAAAGTAAACTACGGCCAGGGCCAGAAATTGAGCCTGTTTACTGTCCTCCTACACAAACATACACACACCCACACACAGCCTTAATATTCCTGGCAAAATTACTATAATAATAGTAAGTATAATAAGTATAATAACTTTTATAATAATACATTATCATTAACTATTGTGGATCAGTACAGAGCTAGTGTTTGAAAACAGACGAGTCAAATATGTAAGTAACATTTATATTAAAGGCTAAGTACCACTTAATGGACCTCCATGAATATTCCACATTATTGTAGTCACTGACAGATATAAGTATGAATTAAAATGTAAATAGCAGCTTAATTTGCTTTAAAACTGACAATTTTATTAAATTGACGGAAAAACCCGAGCTCTCTACGGAAATTCTCGAACGCGACCGTGACGTCACTGGTGGACAACAGCTGAACAACGCCGCGGTAAAACACCGTTATGACTGACTGTTATGACAGTATCTAGCTAAATAACCAACATTATTCATGACAATAGCCTAGCAATAAGCTAAACTCAAATGTAGAGGTACCGTTATTCTTGTAAATGTGATCGAAGTCGAACTCGAATTCATCCGACACTATAAACCTCCGTAATGCAGCTACGTAGCCGAGTATAATCTGAGACACCGAGTTTAGCGAGTCAAGCTAACGCTAACTAACACCAACTAAAACAGGCGAAGTGAGTGTCCTTACCCTGTTTACCTCCATGTTACAGAGGCTCTTGAACACCTTTCGTTGGTGTCCTTACATGCCCATATTGTTGGAAAAGCGCCAGTGAAATGAGCTACAGATAACGGAGTGAGCGGATGGTCCTTTCCAAAGTGCCCGTTTAAAGTGGACAAATTTAGTCCATTTTCTGGATATTTTGGGATCTTTGGGCCATTTGTTCACAGATGTCCCACTGTACATTGAATGATTGCAGCCAAAAACAACACACCTTTTCCTCATTTTGCATTAAATTAAGTGCAGCTTCTAGAGTTGTTGTCCACCATCTACGTCACAGGCAAGACGCCTATCAATAAACACAAGTTAGGAACTCAAACTCCACTGTATATATATTCCACGTTGGTGCTTAGCCTTTAAACTGTGTTAGCATTGTGTTTAAGTAAAATGACCAACTTAAACCTAAATCTTAATTCAACTCACAACATCCCTGAAGACCACAGCTCGGAGACGGTTAATGTCCATGTCCTGCAGGAGGCGATCTACATCTCGAATAGGAGACACCCCTCCAGTTACAAGGTCAACAGGACTCTGTTTATTACACACACACACACACACACACACACACACACACACACACACAAAGGTTTAACTATAATTATCAGGACAAAGAACATTAACATCTGTTACTGCAGACAAGAGGAGAAGAGACTGCTAATTTCATCATGAATAAAACCAACAGAAATTATTTTAAATGAACATACATTGAAGGTTAAAGAGTGGCTTTTTACGTTTTACTTTGACCACAGTGATCCAATCTGTGATTGGCTGAGGGGTTAGTCTGTAAACTAAACTTGACAAATCAAACGTCCTCATGGGCCAGCACTGGCTCTGGAGCTCATTCCAGGCATTAATGCTGTTGAATTTTGCCCCAGCAACAGGACTGTCAGTGTGAAAATGCTACATTTCTCTATAAAGCCTGGCTTGATCTTTCCTTAGAGAAAAGCCTGACCATAAAGGAAGACAAAAATAAACGCTTTTGAACCACGTCTCTGGATAACAGCAAAATCCCCCTTTCCACTGTCGATATTCAGTCAATAGCAGCAGAAAGTCCATTAGGACAGCTATACCTAGGTGTTTCTATTGGCTGTTTCCTCACTAAGAGACCTGAGAGTGTGATCTAGAGCATTAACTCAGCTCTCCCTCCCTCTCAGCCCCTCTCTCCATTCCTCTCTCTGAACAGCTGAATTATAGATGAGCTCAGGGCTTTACACTTTCTGGAAATAAAATAAAAACGCCTTCCGCTAAAACAGCACTGAGCTGAGTGCGCGCTAACGGTAATCTCTGAAACCTGAGAGGAGGAAAAATACAATGATCTGTATTTTTAGATCTGCTGAGATAAGAGACGTAACAGTATTTCAGTGATAAAAAACACTGACTAAAAGAACAAAAACTAAAAGCCGTCAAACATTTACACTTAGATTAATTCAATAAAAGGTCACCGGCTGTCGTTTTATTGGAATTTATTGGAAAACACTAACATCATTAACAGAACAGCACCATTACAGCTCTAATGCATGATGTATCATACCAAAGTGTGTTGTATTACAGTACACGCTGCATTATAGTACAATTTGTCTTACCATGCAGTATCACACCACTGTATAACTCTATAGTTTAGCATTGTAAACAAACATTTATTTTATGCATTGTCAAAAAACGACATAATGTACTCAACAGTATGAGATTAGTGCTTCTCTTTGTCTCTAGTACAGTGCCATTGTTATGTTGAATTTTCTAATAAACTGTACATGTAAAGGGTTGAAAGTGTGTGTCTGTGTTGCCCTGTAAAGGACTGGCGCCCCCTCCAGGGTGTATTCCCGCCTTGCGCCCAATGATTCCAGGTAGGCTCTGGACCCACCGCGACCCTGAACTGGATAAGGGTTACAGATAATGAACGAATGAATGAATGAATGTAAAGGGTTAGTGTGAGGAGGTCTGTGTGTGTGTGTGTGTGTGTGTGTGTGTTACACTCACCTGTGCTGGCATGAACTTGGTGTTTCCCAGAATGCTTTGCTGTTTTGCATGGCTACTCTCTTGTCCACTTTTACCCAGAGAGATCTGCTGCTGACACTCCAAACAGTTCCTCACGGCCATCGCACACACTGCATGAAGTGACAGATTATAATCACTGCTGCTGTTATTATTACTCCTTATTATTTTTCCTTACATTTTTAATAGATTTTTGTTTTAACTGTTTTCACTAAACATTCTACTTCCTCAATGTGTGTTTGCTAATATAAGCTTTGACAAAACAAAAAGCAGTATATACCATTAAACGTTTAAATGATACACAGAGAAAACAGATACGGGGGAGAGAGAGAGAGAGAGAGAGAGAGAGAGAGAGAGAGAGAGAGAGAGAGAGAGAGAGAGAGAGAGAGAATACATACTTATATGAAATACAGAATACTTGATTGAACCTGATAAACTCAGAGCTAAAAGTAAATAAAAAACTGAATAAATAGCAAAATAAAAAGAAAAGCAGACTGAGAAATGAACGAGAAAAAAGAAAAACATGAAACAAAAATGGTGAAGCAGTGATTCACAGACACAGAGCGAAAGAGTAAAGCCCAGGGTTAAGTTGGTATGGAAAAGAAAGAGGTGAAAGAGGTGTAAGAGGACGGAGGGATGTGTGTGTGAAGGGAAACAGACAGAGAAACGACAGTGAGGAGAAAGAAGACACACACACACACACACACACACACAAAGACGTGGGAAAAGCTTCTGCTTAAAACAAAACAAAAGAAGAACTGAACTGAATTCACTGGAATATAGTGAAGCCCTGTGTGTAGCTGGATGTTTCCACTAGGTCCAAACTTTTATGGATTCCCCTAATATCGACTGAGGGAATCAGGCTCATTTAAGCTGCACCGTGCTGGACACCATATAACGGGACATTCTAGTGGAGCTGCACATGAGCCTAAGGTCCCCCCACTTAATGATATGTTTGCAGTAGAAGGGTATAAAGCGCCCTGTGACAGAGAGGGCAAGAGAGAATAGACAAAGAAAATAGAAAAAGGAGTGAAAGTGCAAGAATGGAAAAAAAGAGAAAGAAAAAGAACATCCACAAGAACAAGTGAAGGAAAAAATCAAAGATAAAGGGAGAAAGGAGAAAGGGAAGGGTGCATGCTCTCTGTGTGTGTGTGTGTGTGTGTGTGAGAGAGAGAGAGAGAGAGAAAGAGAGAGAGTGTGTGATGGATACTGTGCTGTAGATTAAGGCTGAGGAGCAGATTGTTTCCGTTCATCTCTCTGAGTGTTTTATGGAGAAACAGAACCTTGTTATTGTGACTAAATCACATTACACACCAGCAGAGCTTATCAAATATTCATCTCACACACACACACACTCAAATAAAATAAAAAAAAGCTCCACCAATCAGGAGCAGGCTATTTAACACAGCAGCATTTGTGTTAAACCTGGAGGTAAAGCACCTCTACAGAGGAATTCCATTTAAAGAGCTTTAAAAAGCCCATGCCCCACCCATTTCAGCAGTTTATTTTCTCTCTGACAATGCTGGGATAATGCTTGCATGGGATTAGCAACAAAAAAATATCACAAATCATGTTTACATGGCCATAATCTTTATGTATAAATGATGTTATGTCCATTACACATTCGATGTTGAAGAGTTTCCTAATTTAAAGTATTATATTGTATCATATCTTGATATATACTTATAAACACATTGCATATGACGTATTATATTTCACTGTATCCCACTGTATTCCAACAGTATGCAACATACTACATTGTCTCATAACATTATTTTTTGATGCACATTGTGACCCCTTTTAAACGACATACATTTCTAAAACCACGAATTCTCATAACAACATATTTACAAGGGGAAAGCCATCAATCACATATAAAATCATTAAGACGAAATGATTCTGATGTGGCAGAAAAAGAAAAGGGTAACACATGGTCACAGATGTACAGTAGATCAGCTCATACAAACCCCACGTTCAGGAGAGAATCTGCAGAAGAGAAGCATCCACAGACGACCAAACCCAATATCCCAATTCAGGAAATATCGGCTTATTAGTCCTCTAACGCACAGCAGGTTCTAAAATGCAGCCAATACAGATTGATACACAGACCTTTACGTTAATGGTAAACAGAGCCCATGCTACAGTGGGAACTGTGGTTTCACTGTGATTTCTGTCTCTTGCTGTTGTAGAAACAGGTGTAAATAGTGAGTTTCGTCAGAAATAATTGTCTATTACTGGCTCTGCACAGCAGACAAATAATGTATCAGTGTTTGTGGCATTAAACACCTCCATTCACCACTGCTCCAGGAGGGTTTGCATGTGTATATTTCTGTAGAACTACTCTCTCAGCCACATCAAGACTTCCACAGTGGTCTCAAACCCTATGTGAAGAAACTTTGATATAATAAATCTAATTAAAAGAGAATTAATTGTTTTTGTACTGTGTTGCACTTCATCATAATATAATACATTGTGTAATGTGTTGCTTAGTAACATATTGTATCACTATATGAGTTGATACATGTTGTAGTGTACTGTAAGAAACCGTAACGCTGTTCATAACATGTTTAATAATGTAGTAGTAATATAACATCATTGTAAATTAACACAAGACGTTGTATTTTACCAAATCCTACTCTATAGTTTAATGTATTGTATTCTACCGTGGTGTATCACAGAAAAACCCCAATGTAATTTACCATATCATATCATTCCAAATATAATGTGTTCATGCCGTAATGTAATACGCTGTACCATACGGAATTGTACCATAATGTAACGCAGCATATTGCTCTATTTAAACAGTATGTAGCATAAATAGAATGAAGTGCATACCTTTAGATGAGTGAGGGTTAGGAGAAGGTCAGGAGTGTATGCGTAATGAATAATGTAAGTGATCTGGGCGTGCGTGCGCATGTGTGTGTGTGTGTGTGTGTGTGTGTGTGTGTGTTTGTGAAATGGTGTACGGCGTGTGATACACAAACGTTAGCCCAAGGCCATGTAGCAACCATTAGAGGAACAGCTTTAATGATGGAGTCCCTTTCAGAGAACAGCAGAGAGTGGGGGTTATAATAACACCATCAAAAAACTCATATCATACACTCTGGGGGACAAAAGAGAGAGAGAGAGCGAGAGAGAGGGAGAGAGAGAGAGAAATAAAGAAAGGGTAACAGAGAAGGAAATCAATAAACAAAGAAGGGAAAATAACCAAAAAAGGAAAAAGAAACGTAAGAGGAAAGAAGTAATGTACAACACAAGCATATCTCTATATAGTGCTGAAAGAGAGGGGGGACTGCAAGCTGGAGAACGAAAGTGAGGGGGGGGGGAAGAAAAGCATGAGTCAGAACATAGGGTACAGATGGAAATGAATGGCAGAGAAAGTGATCTATAGAATGAACGTATAATGTGGTACAGTACCAAGTCTAAGACACTGTCTGAGGACTCCTCCTGAGGACATGTTTTTCTCTGCCTCAATCTCAGTGAAGTTGAGAGAGCTGGCGAAGATCAGAACATCCACCAAACCAATCAATCGCTGAAGAAATGCCACCGAAGAGTCCACCGACAGGCCCTGATTCAATTCCACACACTCCAGCTCATGCTGTAACAGAAACACACACACAAACACCCGCAAACACACACACACACACACACAGAATGACAGATTTAAAAAAGCATTAACTTTAAGTAACTTTTAACTGAAGAGAAACATCATAACACACAGAGGCTGCTTCAGATTACTTTGTCCTTAACTGGATGCAGAGATGTGTTAATATTATGGGATATTCTTCATCAGCATCATCACTAACCCTAGCAACCAATTTTGTCCTCATCATCATCATCATCTTCATAGTTAACATCATCTGCAGAGTCATCATCGTTATCATTATTCTGTTGTATAATTACTCCCACCTCATCATGGTCATCACGGCTAGAGCAATCATCTTCTTTCTGACCCTTACATTTATCAGGAGCAGCACGTGTAATAGTAATAATAATAATCATTATCATCAGCATTATCATTACTGTCAGAATGATGCCTGTAATGATGAAGCTACAGATTAGAGTGGGTTTACGACTCATGATTTATCAGAAGTGGACCGTATTTTTTATAATGGTTTATATTTAATGTATTTATTTATTATTTAAATATAAATTCACTTTTTTAGTGCTTGTGTACAAACATATTGATATCTGGCGCCTATCGGCCCCCCGGCAGAAATAAGACAATCAATTCAATGGGCTACCTAGGTCAGAATTCACTGGATTCAACAAGGTGTTCAGGTTCCCCTCCTGACATTAACTGAACACTCACACCCACCCACCCACCCACACACACACACACACACACACACACACACACACTGACCGTGGATGAAGTAGCTGCAGAGAGTAGAGGGAGTATTCCTCCACAGGCCATGATCAAGTTATCTACCACTTGAGAGATCAGATGAACTGTGTTGTGGACAAACACCACGTTCTCACTGCTGTTCACAAAGTCCATCACCGTCTTTGTGGAGTGACTACAGAGAGAGAGAGAGAGAGACAAAGAAAGAGACACAGAGAGAGAAATAAAGACAGAGAAAGAGAGAAAGAAAGAGAGAGAGAGAGAGAGAGACAGTGAGAGAGAGAGAGAAAGAGAAAGAAAGAGACACAGAGAGAGAAATAAAGACAGAGAAAGAGAGAAAGAAAGAGAGAGAGAGAGAGACAGTGAGAGAGAGAGAGGGAGAGATAGAGAGAGAGAGAGAGAGAGAGAGAGAGAGAGAAAGACAGAGAAAGAAAGAGACAGAGAGAGAGAGAGACAGTGAGAGAGAGGGAGAGATAGAAAGAGAGAGAGAGAGAGATAGAAAGAGAGCGACAAAGAGAGAGAGAGAGAGAGAGAGAGAGAGAGAGAGAGAAAGACAAAAAGAAAAAGACACAGAGAGAAAGAAAGAAAAAGACAGAGAGAGAGAGAAATAAAGACAGAGAGAAAGAAAGAGACACAGAGAGAGAAAGAAAGAGAGACAGAGAGAGAGAAATAAAGACAGAGAGAAAGAAAGAGACAGAAAGAGAGAGAGAGAGAGAAAGAAAGAGACAGAAAGAGAGAGAGAGAGAGAAAGAAAGAAAGAAAAAGACAGAGAGAGAAATAAAGACAGAGAGAAAGAGAGAGAGAGAGAGAGACAGAGAAAGAGATAGAGACAGAGAGAGAGACAGAGAAAGAGATAGAGACAGAGAGAGAGAGAAAAGAGAGAGAGAAAAAAAAGAGAGATAGATTATTATTGTTGTTTAAACACAGCAGCTGTCTCTCACATTTTATTAAATTTCATGGTGAATGACCCAATAGAAATGCTCAAAAATAACTTGTAATTATATATTTTTACAATGACTTCCACTGAACGATAAGAACAGTTTTTCCTTCTCCAATAAAGTTACTATATTTGGAGATACATGTTTCCCATTACACAGTGACAATATATAATAAATAAATTAGTATCTGAAAAACATTATGCAATATCTACTGAAATAACCACTCAAAATAATGATAATAGACATCACGTTTGACGGAGGATGAGTCCTTTATAGTGAACGGAATCGTGTGTCAGTACACAAACAAGCAGTAAATAAACAGAATAACTGCAGTAGCACTGCTGGCTCCTCACCTCCTCCACATCTGGACATCTGTCTCAATGGAGAACAGCAGGTCAGTGAGTAGGCGCTGGTGCATGTGAGACCATTTGAATTCTGGGATGCGGAACATGGTGGAGCGGGTGGAGGTTTCTCTGTTCGGAGCAGAAGGTCCAGCTGCTGCAGCAGGGGTCTGGGAGCCATCAACAAACAGATATTATTATTATTATTGAATGCAGAGATTCCAGTTAAGGACTGGGGCAAGAGTTAGCATTCAGGATAATACACAAACCAGTTCAACCAGGGTGCTTTCTTAACGGGGTTTTAAACGGGGAGGAACTGAAATGTATTTTAAAGCATTATATAAACACAGGAGGATTCATAGGAAGTGTTTACTGCAGTTAACACTGGGAATAATATGAATATTTACCGAGGCTGCGGTCCCCTTCAGTTCAAGTCTCTCTGTGTCGATGGCGACACTGGACACGTCCAATCTGGCAATCTTTATGTCTTTTGTTTTGGTGCTGGAGCCTTCAGCTGGATCCACTCCAGACATCTGGGCATCTACAGCTTTGGGGCTAACCTCTGTGCTGTGGCTCACCTCCGCACTGGAGCCCCTCTCTGTGCTGGCAGGACCCTCTGGGTTGGGGCCTGCCTCTGCATTTGTTCCCACTTCTGAACTGGCAGCTACCTCTGTGTTGGGGCCCACTACCATACTGGCAGCCATTTCAGAGCTGGGGCTTACTTCTGTACTGGCAGCCACCTCCATGCTGGGGCCTACCTCAATACCAGTGCCTTCTTCACTGCTGGCAGCCACCTCCACGCTGGGGCCTACCTCAATACCAGTGCCTTCTTCACTGCTGGCAGCCACCTCCACGCTGGGGCTCGTCTGTGTTTTGAGGTCTACTTCTGTGCTGGGGTCGACCTCTATACTAGAGCCTTGTTTAGTCTCACTTTCAGAAACTGGATCCTCTGAAGTTTCCTTCATCTCTGCAGGCTCTGTGCTTGGACCTTCAGACGTCTCTTCTTTGGGCTCATTCTCTTCAGTTATTTTCTTCTCCTCTCCATCATCTTCTTCTTCTCCTGGTGTGGCCACAGCTGAGACATAGGACGAATCCTCCATGCTGTCGTCACTAGCCTTGATTTCGCTGGACGAAGAAACATCCACCAAGTCGTCGCTGCAGACAGCAGAGACACCAGCTACACTGGATTCTGTCGTTTTTTCCTTGACATTGTTTTCTTTTTCTGAATCTTTTACTTCTTCACCAGCTTCAGCATCTGAAGCTGAAGGTGCGCTCTCTTTCATACCTTCGGTTTCCTTTTCATCTGTTATTTTACTGTCATCTTTGGAAATGTTCTCAGTATTGGTTTCAGAACCATTTTCTTCATTCTCATTTTTGGTTTCTTCACTGCTGAGATCGTCCGTTTCTTCTTTAACTTTCTTTGCATCATCACCCTTTTTCTCTTCAGCATTATTAGTCTCTTTTGAAACTTCTGAATCTGTTTCTTTAGCTTTAACATCTGCTTCCATTTCCTTTTTTGTTTCCTCTGAAGCGCCTGATTCTTCTTCCGCTTCTTTCTGATCATTTTGTTCCACTGGGGTCTCCATTCTCCTCTCCTCATCCTCCCTCAGCTCTTCTTCCTCAGCTCTGGCTAAAATGTTGGATAGGGTGATAGAATCCTGGGTTCTCTCTGGTTCTTCAGTCTTTTCAGTTCCAGATTGTTCTTCCACACTCAGCTCTATGACTGTAGATGGAGCAGGTTCTGCAGGAAGTTCTCTACTTGTACTGGTCTGGAGCTCAGTTTCTCGGCTGGTTCCTGAGATGGTTCTTACTCTGGCTGCAGACTCACCCTCAGAGCCGTTGAGCTGGTACTCGCGGAACATTCTGGATAGGTTCTCTTTATGCTGTTCAAAGGTGACCTGCAGAGATCACAAATTACAAATGACAACTGAATTAATCAGTCTGATCAGCTACAGTGTAAAACAGTTATAGATTAATCCTTCAATCCCCAGTGATGCCCACCGCACATCCATCCATTATCTTTAACCGCTTATCCATTTCAGGGTCACGGTGGGTCCAGAGCCTACCTGGAATCAAGGCAGGAATACTCCCTGGAGGGGGCGCCAGTCCTTCACAACACACACTCACTCACACCTACGGACACTTTTGAGTCGCCAATCCACCTACCAACGTGTGTTTTTGGACTGTGGGAGGAAACCGGATCACCCGGAGGAAACCCATGCAGACACAGGGAGAACACACCCACTCCTCACAGACAGTCACCCAGAGAAAACCCACGCAGACACAGGGAGAACACACCACACTCCTCACAGACAGTTACCCGGAGGAAACCCATGCAGACACAGGGAGAACACACCTACTCCTCACAGACAGTCACCCGGAGGAAACCCATGCAGACACAGGGAGAACACACCCACTCCTCACAGACAGTCACCCAGAGAAAACCCACGCAGACACAGGGAGAACACACCACACTCCTCACAGACAGTCACCCGGAGGAAACCCATGCAGACACAGGGAGAACACACCCACTCCTCACAGACAGTCACCCAGAGAAAACCCACGCAGACACAGGGAGAACACACCACACTCCTCACAGACAGTTACCCGGAGGAAACCCATGAAGACACAGGGAGAACACACCACACTCCTCACAGACAGTCACCCGGAGGAAACCCACGCGGACACAGGGAGAACACACCACACTCCTCACAGACAGTCACCCGGAGGAAACCCACGCAGACACAGAGAGAACACACCACACTCCTCACAGACAGTCACCCGGAGGAAACCCACACGGACACAGGGAGAACACACCACACTCCTCACAGACAGTCACCCGGAGGAAACCCACGCGGACACAGAGAGAACACACCACACTCCTCACAGACAGTCACCCAGAGAAAACCCACGCAGACACAGGGAGAACACACCACACTCCTCACAGACAGTTACCCGGAGGAAACCCATGCAGACACAGGGAGAACACACCACACTCCTCACAGACAGTCACCCGGAGGAAACCCACGCGGACACAGGGAGAACACACCACACTCCTCACAGACAGTCACCCGGAGGAAACCCATATGGACACAGGGAGAACACACCACACTCCTCACAGACAGTCACCCGGAGGAAACCCACACGGACACAGAGAGAACACACCACACTCCTCACAGACAGTCACCCGGAGGAAACCCACACGGACACAGAGAGAACACACCACACTCCTCACAGACAGTCACCCGGAGGAAACCCATATGGACACAGGGAGAACACACCACACTCCTCACAGACAGTCACCCGGAGGAAACCCACGCAGACACAGGGAGAACACACCACACTCCTCACAGACAGTCACCCGGAGGAAACCCACGCAGACACAGGGAGAACACACCACACTCCTCACAGACAGTCACCCGGAGGAAACCCACGCAGACACACGGAGAACACACCACACTCCTCACAGACAGTCACCCGGAGGAAACCCACGCAGACACAGGGAGAACACACCACACTCCTCACAGACAGTCACCTGGAGCGGGAATTGAACCCACAACCTCCAGGTCCCTGGAGCTGTGTGACTGCGACACTACCTCGCCACCGTGCCGCCACGTGAAAACAATTAAATAAAAAAAAATAAATAAAGCTAAATATTTCTTCCTTTCAGTTCTCTTTAATGGTTCCAAACAATAATTTAGTCCACTTTCAAGAATTTTTGTTCACTAGGCTACACATTATATTTCCATATCTTTCTAGACTCTTCTCTTCTGCACCCACTGCTGACACAGAAAATCGTAGAAAACTGCCTTCAGTTTAAAAGCCATCTGCTTTTATAAATTATAATGATAGACACATCCCATGTGGCTGAAGAAATAGTAAACACCAAGAGTGATATACAAACAACACAAATGGATAATCTAATGTAAAAATGTCGCTGTAAACAATTGCCTGAAAGAAAAAGCAAAGTAAAGAGTCAGTTCTCTCTCAGACGGCAATTACCAGCCCCTAACCCAGATCTAATTTGCAGCCCTCCATCTATCACAGAGAAAGAAAACAGACAGAAAGTCAAATGCACCGCGGGGACAAACACAAACAGCGTACACACACACACGAAGACATTTGCATTTAGCCAACAAAACCCCTGATTATTCCTAATTAATTTGCCGTTATTGTGCTAAATTAGCCCGCTAGCAGTCAGGGCAGGTCATTAATCTTCTCTGGGGTGTGATTGCTAATCCATAGCTGTTTTAGGACAGACAGCCTTTAACCATGCTAGCCGCTAGCTGCTAGCCACGTGCCAACTGGAAATCACTACATTAACGTGCCCATTATTTCTAGCTTAATTTGACACTTAACATTTAGCTGTTAAAGCAAGACTCAAGCCCAGCACTCAACCCTTACAGGAACTTTAGAGGACCAATCACATTACCAATTACATCAAAATCTGGATACACTTAAGCCCAAACAAATATATTTCCAGTAAACAATTCAAAGACTTAATTGGCCTCAAAATCAAATAAAAATAAAAACAAAAATTAATCCAGGCCAGAATAACAATAAATAAAAACACATGAACAAGAGATAAAAAAAACATAAATAATTATGGCAATGTTTTAAATTAAAAAACACAAAACGATCATTCCTATGAATCCTGAGTTCCTTTACTTCATAAATTCATTCTTAAGATTTAATATCATACGCAAAATACCTCAGAATTACTGCCATGAACTGTACGTTTTACAAATGCATTTTTAAAGACTTTCAAACACAGGTTCCATAGTCAGTGCCCTGAGGTTTGTAAACAGCTCCATTAAATGTGCTGTATGTGAGCAGAGTTTTAATGCTATAGCTTCTTTTTCTGCACCTCTACGTCATGTGAAAGGCACGGAGAGTCTGCAGCGTGTGGTGGATATAGAGTTACAGCTGAAAATATTCAGATCTTTCCGAGTGCGGTCGGCTAATGCAACAGTGGCGGCTAACACATCAGATTCAATCTGATTTAATTTACCTCCAGCTGTGGAAAAAAGCCCTTAAATTACCTTAAATTTACTGTAGAAACATAAACCTGAGCGCCACAGAGATATGAGCTTCAGGCTTGGTGGAAAAATCACCTTTACACACACACACACACACACACACACATGCACAAAGCAAAAGTGATGTATAAGGGAAAGGTACTTAGCCCTATATCACTGTGTAATATAATTTAGTCTTCGGCACATAACACTTCCACTTCGTCAACCTGATATAAACTCCAGGAATTGAAAGTGTAGCACTTTCCACAACTCCCCCCACTCATTTCAGTCTGAAATAATTCAGATGAAATTACACTGCACTCTGTTTTTGTCTTCTTCTTACAGGCCTGATACGTAATCAGTCCAGTAAAGATTACTGTTCAGATCGATAGATAGCGTGCGACCACGAAACTACAGTGAAAGCAGAATTCTGAGCAGAGCTTTAATTGGATTAAGCTAAATGCAATTAAACCCCACCCCCAAAATCAATGGCGTCTGCAGACGAAAAACCAGAAACTCAAATGAAACGTAGGTAATGTTTCTGCACCACTTTCTTTCCCCCAAAAAGAATAAAAAAACTAAAAGGCTATAATAATCCGTGCTGTGTTCTCCACAGAGAGAAAATCAAAACCACATGAGAACACACAAATTCCACAAGGAAAAGGTAAAAAAAATACAAAATACAAAATGAAATACAAAAGAGGCAGAGAAAAGCAAAATATGCAAATATCGCAGTTATAAAAGCTACTGAAAAATCACAAAAACTTATTTCACTAATGTTTTCTTCTGTGAAATGTATTCGTTTTCATTAACACTGAGAAATTCCAGGAATGTGAGTTGTTTTTATTTATTTAATTATTATTTAATCGGTGAGTTACACTGTTCTTCACATGTTCACGGTTAATTTGAATCGTGTGATGGAGTCTAGAAGCACATGCTTTTTTTTCCCGTGAAGGAAAGTCACCGAGCTCTTTATCTGCAGCGGTCGAAGATGCTTATGTCAGACTCGTGTGCTTCTTTGTGATTCTATACGAGTGTGTGATAAAGGGAGGATTTACTCAATAAACATTGGCATTGCGAGCTCTCAATCTTTACAGCAGCAAACGATATTCAATCGCTTTTCTTCTGAGGATCCTTCACAATCAAAAGAGTCAAAAACACTGAGAAAAAGAAAATAAAACTGGCAGAAAGACACAAATCATCAGCTGTGCCTTAAACATGTTTTTACTCCGTTACTCAGTAGTTGTTTTTTTATTTTTTTTCCTATATTCCTTTCTATATCTTTGGGGTGTTACAGCTGATAAACACTGATCGTTCACGCGGGGGGTTCCTTAGACGTGTCCTTTTTATCATCTTCATACTGCCTTTCAGCCTGATCATCCATCATGATACAGTTTTCACTGTTTATGCTTATGATACTCAGATCTATCTGAGCACTACCCTGCTATCACCCCCTGTATCTAGCACCTCACAGTGAAAACAAAGCTTAATAACATTTATTTCTACCAATTAGGTCCAAACTGAGGTCCAGACGTCGCTCTCAACCTTGGAGAAGGCCCAGTTAAACCTTCAGCAACAGTTCATAAACATGGTGCGCTATTGGAGACTGTCCTTTTGTTTAAACCTCACATTAGGACTCTGTTCAAAACCACTTTAGTTCCACCTCTGTAACACCGCACTGGCCTCATGCTCACCATGAACGATGCCAGGACTCTGGCTCATGCTTTTTATATATTTTTATATATAAAACTCCCTGCAACACACTGGCATCACACACTAAACTTACAGCCACAACATCGTAACTGGACTTTTTTAAGTTAACTGCATTCCATGTTCAATTCGTCCTATTCATTTTCAGATTCTGAAAACTCCTTTCAGAATGTGTGCCTCATATATTTTAAGGTAAGGGCATTTGTCTTTGGAAAGGGAGAACCGTATTAGCCCAAGGTTCCAGTGAAGTTCTCTGAGTCTTAGTGAGTCAGTGTTAACTGTGTGTTCATGTGAAGGGCATGGAATACTTTCTCCAGTATTTTGGAGTAACTCTGTTCTGAGTGTATTTTTTACTGAGCTGGCTCATTTGTGTGCAGCGCAGCAACAGAGGCACCTTGGGAAGGTGATGATGTCAGCACCAACACCTGGAGGAACATCTGTCCACTCACAGCACTAACACACACTGTAATAAATTCAACACACAACATTCAATACACAGACAATTACGAGAGACGGCTTTATCGCAAAATACCGAATACAATTAATTACACACACACACACACACACACCCACACACACAACCACACACATACACACACATACACACACATACACACACACACACACACACACCAGTTAACAGTTAGCAGTGGGAGGGTTTTTTTTAATGCACTGCTTAGTACCCACTAAATTTGGACCAAGGGAGGACAACGAGTGAACGGACTGCAGTGATTGGTGCTCAAGAGTGACAGAAGCACAAGGGGGGTGAAAGCTACTTTTTTGTCCTGACAGAAAGGTGTCAGAACACACAGTGCAGTGCAGCGTGCTGCATATGGGGCTGAGTGCCAGTGCTGACCCTGTAGCTTGTTCACAAGTTGTCCTTCCTTGGACGACTATTCATTTACCAACTACTGCATACTGGGGACATCCCACAAGACTTACAGATTTGAGGTCCTGTCCAAAACATTACGCCCACCATAGAATCACTTAAAGTTCACTCAGCACTATACGCTTATCTAGTGAATGTATTCATATTTTCCTTATGATGTAAATATAGATATGAATCCACTGATATTTGGTAATTAATACATAAATAACTAGTTAAAATAAAACCACGCAAACACATACGCTATTAAACTGTGCACTGAATTACTATCTAATGCTCACACCACACATTCTCCTTCTCTCTTCTCTCTCTTTCCACATAGTTTTACATTTACACTTTCACCCTCATGCCTCATTATTATTTTCACCCGGTTACAAAGTGTGCACTCTCTTTTACTCTAAATTTTTCCTCTTTCATACATGGTATTATTTGCACATTTTTATCTTCAGTCCTCTTTCTCTCTAATCTCCCTCTCCATCCTACTCCTTCTCACACAATTTGCACACTTTCTGCCTCTCCCTCTGTTCTTCACCTCTCCATTCTCTTTTCTCCCTTTTCTGCTGCCCCCTTCTTCTCCTCCTCCTCCCTCTCACTCTGCTTCTCTCTCCTCTCTCTCTCTCTCTCTCGTTTGTAAGGGAGGTGTACAGTGATGAACAGCTCCTCTGCTCTGGAGTTGGCAGGAAATCTATCACAGCGGACAATAAAATTGCAATTGAGTTTCTTTAGCTCTTTTTTTTTTTATAGCGTGTATCTCTCTGGTTTGCCCCCTTAACAATTCACACACGCCGGGACCCCCTTTCCGCCTTAAAAAAAAAGTGAAAAATAAGAGGAAAAAACAATGTTTTTAGATTACACCAGTGCCGCGGAGACGAGAGCAGCAACATTAATCTTGTGCAATTACAAAGAAAAAAGCAATTACACACTCTGCCCAATGCAAAGAGGAAAGATCAATTCCAGGGCAGTGAGTTATAGAGCACCGCTGGGCACGGAGCCTGCTTTAGAGCCGGACGATACCAACCAAGATCAGAATCAATAACAATATAATATCACAATTAAAATTAGAAAGAGGCACCAGAAAATCCACTGAAACTGCTCGTCTGATTCAATTTGTGCGCCCCACATATTTCTCCCGATTCCCTCTATTTCTGATGATATAATGAGCTGGTGTATATCGAGAAAAACCTAAATTACTCTGCACTTAAACTCTCGGAAGTATATTCACTGATGTACTTAAGTAGAAGTGCAGAAGCAAGGGCAGCTAGTGAAGTGCTATTCAAGCAGTGATTCATTAAATCATTGATTACCGAATCCTGTTTATTTACACAAAAACCAATGTTTTATATGCTATAAATAAACATCAATTCTAAACGTCATGTCTGCTCTGTTATATTTATTCTTGTCTTAAATGTAATGAAGGTTTAATTTCTATATCCACTGCTAACTTTATTTCATCTGTATTATCTACATTTTATGTAGCATTTCTCTTATTATTGTGAATGTTTCTTCTGCTGCTCGTACATTTCCGTTTTTTATTACTTCTAAATCTCTATTACAGGCATTTGTCTCATCACATCACAATCATCCAATCCTTCGCTATTCTGTTTCCTCAAGGTAGCGTTCTCTCATAAATTATTCAAAAACAACTATTTTTCTGCTGGAAATAAAAACAGTGCAGACATCTGAGCCTTGATTATTAAAAAAAATAATAATAATAAAAAATATATATAAACCAGCAGGAAAATGGAGAACAAGTGAAAAAAAATCATATCAGAAAATATTGCAAATAAATGTTAACATGTATTAATTAAAATATACAGGATCTGTGCATTTTATTTATTTATTTATTTTTTACTTTTATCATTTAATTTTTTATCATGTATTTCACATTAAGATTTTTTACCAAACTGTGACCTCTGTGTGAAGGTAAAAATGAATTGCACTAAACACTAAAAGCGATCATAATTATTGTATTGTTGTTTATGGCATTTTCTGTTTATTTTTCTCGTATTGTTTGCGCATTAGTAATTTTTGTGACCGTGTGCATCGTGTGTAGTGCTGTGTTGCTGTACGTTGCGCCATGAGTCAATGTGCAGTTTATGATTGAAACAGCAATAAATGTAAATCTCAGAATCTCATGATTTGAACGGATTGAGATAAATGTTGTTATTCTAGTAAGATTTATCTGTCTTTAAACCGCTGTATGAAGATATTAAAAGTGTGATTGAATTATACAAAACAGCATAATATTTTAATATCATTTGAGGTCCAATGAGTAAATAAGTGGTTTTAACTGATTTAACACATCAGTCTCATCTGATATAGTCCTAATCTATTAATATAGGATTGACACTTTATCTATAACTAATATAAATCTCAGATGATTGCTAATTAAACATCATATATATATGCATTTGACAAAATATACTTCTACTTATATTCCTGTGTTCTTGTTCTTTATTTTCATGCTATAAACAACGCTAGTGTTAGGATTGTTTGATCACTACAGAGGGTTTAATTACGAATCAAATAACCGACGTGTTTTTACCTGATATATTTGAATACAAATTGTTTGATTTTATTTTAATTCCTAAAAGAAACTGCATTAAAAAGTGTCTTAAGATGTTTCAGCAGTTTCAGAGCTCGTATTCACTGGCTAAGTTCAACAAACTGGAAAAAAAAAACATTCCCAATGACATTTGTACAGACTAAAATGTTTGTTTTGTTTTGCTTCCCACGTTACAGTAAATTCAGTAAATAAACAGACACCGTGGATTAAAACGTGCAAAGTTGAGTTCTCTGTAGAGGATGCGCTACTTAATTTTACTCAGAAAAAAAAAAATCAACAAAAATACATTTGAGAAACAGGAAGAAAATGTATATTTACCTTAAACATTAACCTGTTTTAAACACCTCCAACCAAAACTCCTTAAAGTATTAAAGGTGTTAAATCACTCAGAATAAAAACCAAAGCACACCTCTGACCCCTACAGGCCACTAAATGTAACACCATTCCCAAAACAACTTTGCACAGAGGCGGTGGTGAGATTTGTGCACACTCTGATCAAAGGAAGGAAAGGGTTTTGTTGATTTGATGTAGGTTTATAAATAAATAAATAAATAAATAAAGCCAATTCTCTACAAATAGATGTGCGTATCAATGTACAATTACTTTCTTCATTAATGGACATATTATCAATTTATTTCAGTTTATCTCGACCAATAAATATCAACTAGAACCTACGATTTACACATTCAATTTCACAAGTTTATTTTACAAGATCTGTAATTAGATCAGCAGTTTTCAAACGTCCATTCCTACAATCACACGACTGTAGGAGGAATAAAGTATTACTCTAGAGCAGCTCTGAGAAATGAACCATCAACACTTCCTGCAAAATTAGAAAATAATTTTAAAATCAAAAAGTTTGTGTCCTATATTTTGTGCCAAAAAATGACGACAAAAAAACAAAAGGCAGCTCTAATCTGTGAAGCTGCGTTGGAACTGAATAAAAATTACAAATAAAACATAAACAAAAATAAATATAAAATAAAAAAGCAACCCTGATAATACACAGTAAACACACACAGCGCCGTTGAGTTCAGATGAAAAGGGTGATAGAGGTTATATATTATAAAAGGTCAGATTAAAACAACACAGAGTGCTGCAGCAGCGTGTGATGTGTCAGATTAGAGAATATAAATTCCTGTTTGTGGAGGGGAAGAGATTTTAATCTAAATTACAGCCTGTCACCATGAGAAATTTAACGTCCTGTTTGACCAATGATTACAGAATAACTGCTGTTACTGTATGACCCAGAAACAGCCTACATAAGTTGCACGATAGCAAAGTTTATAGAATAAATTTAGAAATGGGTGTTTTGCTCAAGCTTCTGGGGGTTAAAAACTCCAGGGGCTCTGCTGTGTCTGACTCACTTGTACCACCCTCACCACGTTGGTGTCCCTGCGGCACTGAGAATGATGGTGATCCACCACCCAAATATTATCTGCTCTCTGAGGGGATCCTAACCATTTCAGAATAGGGTGAAAGGAAGCTAACTAAGTATGCAGAGCAACAGACAGACAATGGTCTGCAAGTGCATCTGTTAGGGTCAGTGGAGTTGATAAAATGAACAAATGAGTGTAAAAGCAATACCTTGGTGACTTTAGGGTTAAAGCTTATCGGTGTAATTCCGATATGTTTTTAAGCAAAATGTAGTATCATTTATTAAAGCCCAAGTTTCACTGAAAAACCCTTGCATCTTCAGAACAGCTCAGTTACAGAAGGAAAAGGCTCATCTTTTAATTAAAGCAGATAGTTATTTAGTCGTTTTGGATCAAATCTGGAGCTTTGTTTTTAACCACACTGTAGACTGTAGAGATGACTGAACAACACACGCATTACTGTCACTGAGAGATCCAGCTCAGACATGGACTTACTAAATATGGTTATACTGCCAACTTTAGTGGTGTACAAACGAAAGACGCAAGCATTTGGGGTTCAGGCTACGTGTGTGTGTGTGTGTGTGTACATACCTTGGAGTGTGTGATGGAGAGAGTGTCAACCCACACCCTCCAACCCCCCCACTCATATTTGATGGCATGATAGAGGAGGATGCGGAAAATGGCGTAAACCATCTCAGTGATCTTCTGCTCCTCACTGCTCTTTGGGTTTATAAAACACAGAGATAACATCCACTCCTGCCAAACAGAACACTGCAGCAGACTCCTAAACATAGGCACATGCGCACACACACACACACACACACACACACACACACACACACACACACACACACACACACATTAAAAACTGTTTATTTTTAACGTATACCACATTACTCCACAAAATCTCTTTTTGCACGATTATACCGAACACCTTTAGTTACATTTCCTGTCACAGTCGCTATGTACATTATTTTAGTTGCTCCACACAATAAAAAGGTTCGAAACTCTATGCTTTGCCAATATTTCTACAAAATAAAGAGTATTACTCAGGAGTTGTTCATTCTTGACTATTATTCTGGGATGTATTCACACTGGATATTAGACCATTTCTATGAGGATTTTATGACAAACACACAAAGGCAGGAAGATTAATTCTGAATCTTTTGAAAGCCCTATTAAATGTAATGAATTTTACATAATGTCATTTACCACAGAATGTCTGTAATATTTATCAATAATTCACAGAGGAAAAGAAATCCAAGTATAAATGACAGAGATGGGAGTGGCCATTCCACTGATGTACTGCTGTCACAACAAAACAATCTGTGCCAAATGCATAGCTTCTGTTAGAAAATGCCTCCAACTCAATAAAATAAAAACTAGCAATTAACTTTCACTTTCAAAATATGTGAAATATCCCTGTGTCAAAACATTGTTACAAAATGCCTCTTTGAGCCCATTTGAGAAAAGAAAAGTGAAAATCCCTTTTACACAATAACACTGGAATATTCACAGGCTTCACAGAACCTGGGGTGGTTCTACAGCTTGTTCTCCAGAAGGTGAAAGATGCCAGAATCTTTAATGACACAGGGGCGAGCTGTCAGTAAACATGAGTGACGTGGCGGATTTGGGCAGGATTAAAATCTTTGAGAAACTCTGGTAATAATTACACCACCCCACAATCTCATGTGCATCGTACGATGTACAGAACAATTCATGACTAAACTTTTAAGATGTGGGTAAATATGTTTTTGTCTAACTGAGGAAAAGAAGTTCTGGAATTGAAGGCAAAGGGTGAACAAATGTGGCTTATATTTCATAGCTGCGGCATCTGGGGGATTTTCTTTTTTTCTGCTTGTTTCTTGATGCTAAGAAACTAATCACTGGCACTTAATGACTGTTCTGAGTGGAAATTGAGTAAGTGTGTGTGTGTGTGTGAGAGAGAGAGTGTGTGTTTCTTTACCTGCGGTTCTCTCTGCTGTTGTTGAAGAGTTTGATCATGTCTGAGAGGAAAACTCTGCGCACCTCCATACTCTCTGTTCCGGCCGGAGCGTTCTTCAGGAGAGCTGCTATCACCTTAAGGATCTCTGATAAATACATGAAAAAGAAAATGACTAACAATCCCCTGTAATTGAGCTGGTTAAGAGCCCTGCTGAGGACTTCCATCAACTGTGTACAACCTAATAATTCAGCACATACAATGTACTGTACTCACGTTTAAAATATTCAGCCACATTCCTATGATTTAATGTTAACTATAAACTAGGAGCTTTTTAAAAGAATCAAACATTTAAACACAATGTGTCAGTCTCATGCTGCGGGGCCTTGTCGAGTCACTAATAACAGCAGCCAAAACTAAACTTATAATAATATTAAAAGATTGATTTTATTAAAATATCTAGAAAAAACAGACCAACGTTAGACGGCTGTCCTCATTAACTCACAGCAAATGATCAAGAGGATGAGAGAAAAACTAAACTCTGTCAAAGCCCTCGTGATGTTATTCCCATATTAAAAAATTACAGAGACAACTAGAATCTTCACCTATCCACAGTCCTAGATTTTGAAAAGGTTATGCTGAGTTAAGTTGTTCTCCTACATTTCGTATCTCATTTCTACACTAAATTTTGTTGTTCCCACACATTAGGTATCTTATTCCCATGCCTTAAGCGCTTATCCAGGGTCACGGTGGGTCTGGAGCCTACCCAGAATCATTGGGTGCAAGGCAGGAACACACCCTGGAGGGGGCGCCAGTCCTTCACAGGGCAACACACACACTCACACATTCACTCACACACTCACACATTTACTCACTCACACCTACGGACACTTTTGAGTCACCAATCCACCTAACAACATGTGTTTTGGAACTGTGGGAGGAAAACGGAGCACCCGGAGGAAACCCACGCAGACACAGGGAGAACACACCACACTGCTCACAGACAGTCACCCGGAGGAAACCCACGCAGACACAGAGAGAACACACCACACTCCTCACAGACAGTCACCCGGAGGAAACCCACGCAGACACAAAGAGAACATACCACACTCCTCACAGACAGTCACCCGGAGGAAACCCACTCAGACACAGAGAGAACACACCACACTCCTCACAGACAGTCACCCGGAGGAAACCCACGCAGACAGAGAGAACACACCACACTCCTCACAGACAGTCACCCGGAGGAAACCCACTCAGACACAGAGAGAACACACCACACTCCTCACAGACAGTCACCCGGAGGAAACCCACGCGGACACAGAGAGAACACACCACACTCCTCACAGACAGTCACCCGGAGGAAACCCATATGGACACAGGGAGAACACACCACACTCCTCACAGACAGTCACCCGGAGGAAACCCACGCAGACACAGGGTGAACACACCACACTCCTCACAAACAGTCACCCGAAAGGAAACCCACGCAGACACAGAGAGAACACACCACACTCCTCACAGACAGTCACCCGGCGGAAACCCACGCAGACACAGAGAGAACACACCACACTCCTCACAGACAGTCACCCGGAGGAAACCCACACAGACACAGGGAGAACACACCACACTCCTGACAGACAGTCACCCGAAGGAAACCCACGCAGACACAGGGAGAACACACCACACTCCTCACAGACAGTCACCCGGAGGAAACCCACGCAGACACAGGGAGAACACACCACACTGCTCACAGACAGTCACCTGGAGGAAACCCACGCAGACACAGGGAGAACACACCACACTCCTCACAGACAGTCACCCGGAGGAAACCCACGCAGACACAGAGAGAACACACCACACTCCTCACAGACAGTCACCCGGAGGAAACCCACGCAGACACAGAGAGAACACACCACACTCCTCACAGACAGTCACCTGGAGGAAACCCACGCAGACACAGGGAGAACACACCACACTCCTCACAGACAGTCACCCGGAGGAAACCCACGCAGACACAGAGAGAACACACCACACTCCTCACAGACAGTCACCTGGAGGAAACCCACGCGGACACAGGGAGAACACACCACACTCCTCACAGACAGTCACCCGGAGGAAACCCATGCAGACACAGGGAGAACACACCACACTCCTCACAGACAGTCACCCGGAGGAAACCCACGCAGACACAGGGAGAACACACCACACTCCTCACAGACAGTCACCCGGAAGAAACCCACGCAGACACACGGAGAACACACCACACTCCTCACAGACAGTCACCCGGAGGAAACCCACGCAGACACAGGGAGAACACACCACACTGCTCACAGACAGTCACCCGGAGGAAACCCACGCAGACACAGGGAGAACACACCACACTCCTCACAGACAGTCACCCGGAGCGGGACTTGAACCTCCAGGTCCCTGGAGCTGTGTGACTGCGACACTAACCTGCTGCACCTCCGTACCGCACTAAAGCTACAACATGATTTATATTATTATTTTGAAAATGGATAATCCTGTCATTTTTCTGCATAGATGCATTTGTGTGTGTATAAAACATTATTTGTTTCATTCTATATTAAATATTTAATTAATTCTAAAATACTTAAAGGGGACCTAGGAGGGGGAAAAAAAAACACACTTTTTTTTTTTTTTTAGCACATTAGCACATTATTATGGGGATCTGGAGCCTACCGTCCACAATCTAGAAAATAAAACAACTCGGTCAAGCTTTCTGCCTAATCAGTAAACATGGGGAAAAATGAGACGTTCTTATTCTGTGGTGCACGTATTTTGTTATTTCACTAATCACCCGCTTTTATGTGAAAACAAGAACAAATAAATAAAACTTCTCATTTCTGGGGTCTGGCGCTGAAGTCAGTTGTTGCTCACTGATTTATTTTTCCATTTAAGCTTTTTCTTTTATTCTAAACCTTCTGCTTTATTTAACAATTGATCATAAAATCTATATGAAACTCTATCAAATTAAAAATATATGTTTACTGTAATATACATCACAGGCACATTGAAAAATGTAATAATTTCCCTTTCTCTCCGTCGGAAGATGATGAGGCTTCCAGACTCCTCCTCAACTGAGGAAAAATAAAATACAGAAAAAGAGGAAAAGCAGGAAAGTCCTGTGCTGAACTCTGTAACGAGGTCAGAAGTGAGTGTAGAGTTATAAGACTTTTATTTTAAACCGAACAGACGAGCTGTTTACATTAATTATCTCCAAACAGTCTGCACTCACTTGGCCGTACAAGGGTTTACTTTTCATTCATCCCTGAGCTCAGAGCAGAGTGTTGTAAGTGATGCTCCCACGCTCTTTCTGCCTTTTAGAGCCCGTATCTCCTTTTTCCCCTTCTCTCTTCGTTTTCTCTGTATCTCTTTTTCAGGTTTCTCTTTCTGTACTCTTTCACTTTTCCACCTCCCTCTCTAACACTCTACTTTCTGTCCTTTTCAGATTCTCTCTCTCCGTTCTCTCAATATCCCCCTCTGATTTTTTTTTCTCATTTCTCTGTACTCTGTTGTGTTTCTTTCCTTCTCTCTCCTTCTCTGTACTCGCTCTCTCTCTCTCCCTCCCTCTCTGTACTCTCTCTCTCTCCTTCTCTGTACTCTTTCCCTCTCTCTCTCTCTCTCTCTCTCTCTAGATGTGCTGTTTTTGTAATTTTGTAATTACAGTAACTGAACCTTTACTCGGTAGTAAATTACCATTATGTTTTTTTTCCAATGTTCTCCATTTGGTTCTGGTTTATTCCTGAGTTTAATGTTAGAAACTCTGCTGTTTCCTCAGTCCGGTTCTGATCGAGTTGGACACATTGCTAAAGACTGCAATCAGCCCCAGATTCAGACTTCAACACACATCACATCAGAGGGAGAGAGCACAGAGAGAGTAAGTTAGAGACAGACAGCAGAGAGAGAGAGAGAGAGAGAGAGGGAGAGAGAGAGAGAGAGAGAGAGAGAGAGAGAGAGAGGGAGAGGAGGGGAGACATGCTCTTTAACTGCCCTCATTAAATAGCAGCTCTGTGTTTTACCTAAGCAGTCACTTTAATATCAGGGGACGTTCGTTTTATGCTAAAATTGAAGTTTTCAAAACAAGTGACATCACATCTAAAATATGCAAAAAAAAAAAAAAAGGGTATATTTTCGTACAGGTTTAAGGGGATGTCGTTGGGTCGCACTGCTGCCTTCTACACCACAGACTGGGGTTCTACACACATCTCAAGCAAGTAAACCATGATATACCTAGAAATGTTTCTTGGACAAGACTCCTAAAGTGTGATTTATACTTTTACAAAGACACATGTAAATACTGGCTAATGCCTAAGCAAATGTCTGCATATTTTTGTAGCTATGCAGTGACGGCACAAACCTCACCTTTATCACTAACATCATTCAAACATTCGTGCTTTATTTTATTGATTTTGTTCTCCACGTAGTAAGTTTAAAGGAAAAGGACAACATCACCTTGTACTATAACGGACGGACGTGTAACTAGTTTGCTTTTCAAACAATTCTGGGGAATATCTGTTGGTCTGTTCATTATTAAGTTAAACAGTAAATTGCAGCTGGAGAAATAAGAGAGAAAGAGTTTATATAGGAAGAGAGAGAGAAGAGGGGGTGGAGGTTATTAGAGAAGCTGAGGTCATCAGAAAGCTGGAGAATTGAATGAGAAGAACAGACTGAATGAGAGGTTGGGAAGTCCACGGTCCTAGAGGGAAGGTCATTATTCTGAAATATATTTATGTTCTGCACAGTAGGGAATATTCAGAAATCTGCAGTGGATTGAGGGAACCATAAGTCTCCACGCTCCTCAGAGAAATATCGGCAGGAAGGAGAAAAAAGATGAAAAAGGAGCTCTGGTAACAATGATGCAAAGTGCCTATTTAAAATCGAGTTAGCGGTTTTCCTTCGGTCATTTTTTATAATATCATTATGATACACTATTGGTTTTTTGTATTTCAGTTTAGAGTTGATAGAATACAAGTACATTTATTATACTCTTATTTATCTCTTATTTTTAATTAAATACACACTGAGCAACTTTATATACGTTATATACGTGGGGCCTACTCTGTGTGAGTATAATTCACTCACCCTGCAGTGAATTCTAAGAAGTGACACACTCTGAGGGCGTATATAAAGCTCACTCTGCCTATTCATATTGTTGCGATGGCTATGAAAAATAACCATTAGGAGTAACACAAGTACGCTGATGAAACTTCAAGACATTAGTCCTCCACACTGCAGCACGGACTTAGCCCTAGGAGATTCTTTACCTGGTCCCAGATCTGAAGGAAGGCATCTGTGGAAAGCCCTGTAGTGGAAGCCTCCAGTTACAAGCGTAGCACATACACAACTATGTGAACAATAGCATTGTTGACACAGACCACTGTCCACGCGAACTCACGGCCAAACAGCAAATATATCTCTACCATTTCAGTTAAATGAAAAAATACATTTCGTCGTCACTCAAAGCATTACAGTTTTTAGCTATCATTAGAATATCGCTGACTGGGTAAATCGAGACTTGGGTCTGACACAGCCTTCTTCTGTGGTTCTGTGATCGGCTGCACTGCCCTGAGTGTAAACACGTGTGCTGTATCTTGCGTATGTGTAGCGTTTATCTTCTGAGGATGTGCACAACCTACGCACCAAACCAACACAGGATACAAGAGGCACCCATATGGGGACGTGTTCTTAACTTGAGGCGAGCACATTTCCAACCCAAACACTCATGGCCAGATCAGAAGTTAAGGGCGTTCACAGAAAAATTAAAATGTAATATATTTCATGTAGACTTATAGACCGCCACTCATAGGTTGTGATGTCTGGTCTGCACCTACATACACTCATTTCTGGTATGTTACTTGCGTTTGTATTTAAGACAATGAACTGAATTCTTACGTGGGTTTTGGATCTTGACACTGGAGTCGGGATCTGGGTGCTGTTTGTGAATCACCTGAGTACAGATTTGTTCTGTGAGAATCTGTGGATAAATACAAACACAAGTTAGTTGAAAACGTAGATGCTACTAGATTCCCCATCCTCAAAGAGAAACTACTGCCCATATGCTTTATAATCAATGGCACCAGTCAATGGGTGGGATAATACTAGGCAGAAAGTGAATAGTCACGTCTTCAAGCTGATGTTGGAAGCAGACAAAATGGGCAAGCAAAATGATCAGGGGGATTTTGACAACGGCCAATTTGAGATGTTAAAAATGTTTTAGACAAAGCATATGCAAAATGCCTGGTCTTGTGGGACGTTCACATTATGCAGTGGTTAATACCTACCAAAGTTGTCCAAGGAAAGACAACGAGGGAACTGGCAAAAGGGTCATGTGCACCCAGGCATCACTGATGTGTCAGGGGAGCGAGAGAGTCAGGATGGGCCCTGTAAGTAGCAAGCTGTGATGCACTATGTGTTCTGAGAATTTTTTCCAAGGCCATAATTAACCTTTTCAGCAATTACAGTAACCCTTCTCTGGGATTAGACCAGACTCCCTTTGTGAATCAGTGAGACAGTTGTCCACTAGTTGTTCTTCTGTCAATTGAAATATTCTGCACTGCTGGGTATGACCTACTCCTACCAGCACAACACACTAATGCACCACCATCATGTCATTGCTAAAAATGATGCCCATTGTGTGGTGGTCCTGTAGGGGTCATGACCATTAAAGAACAGAGTGAAAGGGGTCTAATGAGTATGCAGAGCAACAGATAAAGTACAGTCTGAAATTGAAATGCTATGTACAATGTTTTCGACAATCAGTGTACACTTATACTGACCTCAAAAAGGACGTTGTATGTGGTCATTGAGAACTGGCTTGAATGGAGAAGCAGGCGCTCAGTCAGCAACGAGAAAAGACCATTACTCAGCATTACCTCTGACTTCCTCCTGCAACAGGAAACAGCACACGAACAGCAAGCCATCAAATCATTACATTCATTCATTCATTATCTGTAACCGCTTATCCAGTTCAGGGTCACGGTGGGTCCAGAGCGTACCTGGAATCATTGGGCGCAAGGCGGGAACACACCCTGGAGGGGGCACCAGTCCTTCACAGGACGACACACACTCACAATCCACCTACTAGCATGTGTTTTTGGATCATGGAAGGAACCCGGAGCACCCGGAGGAAACCCACAAAGACACAGAGAGAACACACCACACTCCTCACAGACAGTCACCCGGAGGAAACCCACAAAGACACAGAGAGAACACACCACACTCCTCACAGACAGTCACCCAGAGGAAACCCACGCAGACACAGAGAGAACACACCAGACTCCTCACAGACAGTCACCCGGAGGAAACCCACGCAGACACAGGGAGAACACACCACACTCCTCACAGACAGTCACCCGGAGGAAACCCACGCAGACACAGAGAGAACACACCACACTCCTCACAGACAGTCACCCGGAGGAAACCCACGCAGACACAGGGAGAACACACCACACTCCTCACAGACAGTCACCCGGAGGAAACCCACGCAGACACAGGGAGAACACACCACACTCCTCACAGACAGTCACCCGGAGGAAACCCACACAGACACAGGGAGAACACACCACACTCCTCACAGACAGTCACCCGGAGGAAACCCACACAGACACAGGGAGAACACACCACACTCCTCACAGACAGTCACCTGGAGCGTCTGAATTTAGCCCATTCCAAATTAACTACACAGCTCTTGAAAAACACATTAAAATATGATGTGCTATGACAATAATTTTTTGCTTCATTGTCCATCCTGGTTATAAATAGAAGCTGGAATACATTAAATCTCCATCTTGAGCTCAAACAGCAGGAGATTAAATTACTTACTTTGGAGGTAAATGCCGGAGAAAGTAGCCTAGGACTTTCAGAGCTTGGACTCGGATTCCTTCACTGTTAGATGCCAGAAGTTTGTAGATCACTCTGTTTTAAAAACACAACAAACACCCAGACACATACAATTCATCAATATTTACATTTTACACTTTAAAAAGACACTCAAAACAAGCAAATATGTGAGTCACATTTTATTCATCTTTGCATTTTCACTTTGTGTTATTTTATTTTATTAATTCTCTCCATCTCCACCCCTTCTGTCTCCTCTCTCTCAACCCCTCTTCCTTTGCCCCTCTCTCCTGCCCTCCATCTCTCACTCTCTACCTCTGTCTCCCCTTCTCTATGTCTCTCTGAGCAGGGTGATAGAGGAGTGCTCTAAGTGCTGCTGTCAGCTCTAAAATGAACAGAATTCTTTGGTTTTTTTGCAGCAGACGCCCCCCGCTGTGCTGTACGTTTAACCCTGAAACTGTCAGAGTATCCCATAAGTCTATAAAACCTCAGCAAACCACAACCCCTCTACCGCCCACACCCCGCAGGCAAAAAAATAAAAACACTACAATAAAAGACTTGAGGAGGAGAAGAGTCCAGACTGCTTCAGAAAAAAGCTTCAATAATAAGTTCAAACTTTCAGCTGAACAAATAAAGTGTGAAAATAGTTTAAAAAGTGCTGCTTACATTTTTATTGCTTTTCTTAATTAAAAATAATAAATACATTTAATAATTCAATAAATTAAATTAAATTTTAAACATGTTTATATATGTAAGGCCACCAAATGGCCCAATATAACTGCTCCCCATTGGCTTGGAATCCAATTACTTCACAATAACTCACACTGTTGTTTTTTTTCATCATTTTGAACGTACAAGGTTTTGTCTGACAGTGACGTGTTTTTGTCAGTTTTCAACGTGAAATAATTCAGTGTCAAATAAGACTCTTTTCCGTAAAAGTTAGAACGAGATGTTGATAAATAGTTCAAATAATTCACATTTCCTGTTTAACTCGTCATCATTTCTCACCGGATGCCGTTGCGCTGATCGAAAGCTTGGACCATTGAGCTTGGGTGTTCAGACATCAGTGCAACCAAAAGCTGGAGAACGTCCATCAGATTATCATCCTACAATTAACAAAACAGACAAACGTTAGTTTATAATCTTACAGTAAACAAAGAAAAGCAAACAGACAAACGTCACTCAGATAATCACCCTCCAATACATATCAAAATACAATCAGATTAACATCCATCCGTAAACAACACACATCAAAACACACCATCAGGTTATCATTTTACAAGAAACGTTGAAAACAAATATATAAATATAATACATAAAGAAATACAAAATTATATGATATTTAAAAGTAATCAGGGGCTCATTTAAAAAACTTAAAAGCTGCATTTGAGTGAGTGAGAGAGAGAGAGAGACACAGAGGGAGGGAGAGAGAGAGAGAGAGAGAGAGAGAGAGAGAGAGAGAGAGAAACAGAGGGAGGGAGAGAGAGAGAGAGAGAGAGAGAGAGAGAGAGAGAGAGAGAGAGAGAGAGACAGAGGGAGAACACCCATATGAGAATGAATAGTAAATGTGGGTTTATTTTAAGCTCAAATACTGGAAAAAGACTTAAGACTTAAGGTTTTTCTGTTGTTGGGCGCCATCTGGCGGGGAAAATATAACATACGCACAACGCATGACTGAGACACAACCACAACAGATTCAAGTCTTTAAATATTATTAAAGGGCAATATTCAAGGGCAAATATTCTCCATAGAAAAGAAGAGCTTTATGTTTTCCACGGAAAGAGCACAGTTTAAAATCCAGTTTTGCTCACAACTGCCAGTTTTAAAATCAAATGGAAAAGACAGATAAACTAATTAAAACTATCCCTCAACAGTGATTTGCTCAATTTCATGTAAGAATTGAAGCTTTTATGTAAACAGTTGGTGTGTACAAGAGCATTCAAGTGTGGTTAGGAGGATTTAAATGTGTTCAGGGTTGAGCAGAAGGTCAGGTGTTCACAGATGTGTTCAGCTGTGTTTAAGAAAGGTTCAGGTTTGCTCAGACAGGAGTGATCAGGAGGGATTCAGGTGTGTGTGAGACTAGATGTGTTCCATAAGAGCATATACATGTGTTCTGGAGGAACTCAGACGTGATCAGGTTTGTTTAGGATGATTATAAAGGGGCGCAGTTTTTGTTCAATTTTTAATAATTCGGGAGTGATTGTGAGTTCAGGTATGTTCAGGTGTGATTGTGAGTTCAGGTATGCTCAGGTGTGATTGTGAGGAGTTCAGGTATGCTCAGGTGTGATTGGGAGGAGTTCATGTATGTTCAGGTGTGATTGGGAGGAGTTCATGTATGTTCAGGTGTGATTGGGAGGAGTTCATGTATGTTCAGGTGTGATTGGGAGGAGTTCATGTATGTTCAGGTGTGATTGGGAGGAGTTCATGTATGCTCAGGTGTGATTGTTAGGAGTTCGGGTATGCTCAGGTGTGATTGTGAGGAGTTCAGGTATGCTCAGGTGTGATTGTGAGGAGTTCAGGTATGTTTAGGTGTGATTGGGAGGAGTTCATGTATGTTCAGGTGTGATTGGGAGGAGTTCAGGTATGTTCAGGCGTGTTTAGGGGTTCAGGTATGTTCAAGACTAGGCCAAGTCCACAGGAGTAGGTCATGTGCTCTCAGGTTTGCTGTTACCTCATGCATTGTGAGGAGGTAATTGAGAATACTCTGCAGCTCATCCTCCTTCACCCCATAGTCCTGCAGTGTGGAGACAAAGTTAGACTCCATTAGATTATCACTTTAAAGAACAGTGACCTTGTCATAATATGGCAACATACGTTTATAACAACAATATATTAAAACAGTGTATTGTTACACATTGCACATATGATCATGAAGTCATATATTCATCCCACTCTCCAAGCAACATTCAACAACCAACAGCCACCCAGTACATTATTTCACAACCCACGTGTTCCATGACCTAATGGAGGGCTAATCATATAAGACGCCACACAGCACCTGCATTTCAAAGTGACAAACCAGAGACACGTCTGACTAAATGAATTTGGTTAAAATCTCCAATGGACTCTGTCCACAGACTTGTCTCATGAAGTGGCCAGGTGTAAATGAGGTCACTGACAGAACATCAAATGCTCTTTCAATATGCAAAAACCTTTGAAACCACACCTTCATAATGAGCTGTTTGATGAAGAGCAGCAGAAAAGCTCTGAGAGAGTGAATCTCCTTCTGACTGGGCCTTGGACCATCTTAAAAACACACAAAATAAAAGTTATTAAACAATGACAAGCTGTGGGCAGCTTCACAAAAGCTTTCTTAAGAAATTCATGAGAAAACTGAATGCAAGTCATTATTTTCTTGGGACAGTTCATTGTTGAACCAGTGTTTAAAGAACACACTCCATGATGATCCTTGTTAAAACAGACATTAATTCTAGTGATTGCAGTGTTTAAACTGATCCATTTAGAGGCAGACTTTCTGAACTCTTACAGCCTGAGACCGATGTGAGACTTCCATAAGATTAAGAGAATATGTACATATTTAAGAATTACAAATCTGCACGGTGGCGCAGCACGGGTTCGATTCCCGCTCTGTGTGACTGTCTGTGAGGAGTGTGGTGTGTTCTCCCTGTGTCTGCGTGGGTTTCCTCCGGGTGACTGTCTGTGAGGAGTGTGGTGTGTTCTCCCTGTGTCTGCGTGGGTTTCCTCCGGGTGACTGTCTGTGAGGAGTGTGGTGTGTTCTCTCTGTGTCTGCGTGGGTTTCCTCCGGGTGACTGTCTGTGAGGAGTGTGGTGTGTTCTCCCTGTGTCTGCGTGGGTTTCCTCCGGGTGACTGTCTGTGAGGAGTGTGGTGTGTTCTCTCTGTGTCTGCGTGGGTTTCCTCCGGGTGACTGTCTGTGAGGAGTTTGGTGTGTTCTCCCTGTGTCTGCGTGGGTTTCCTCCGGGTGACTGTCTGTGAGGAGTTTGGTGTGTTCTCCCTGTGTCTGCGTGGGTTTCCTCCGGGTGACTGTCTGTGAGGAGTTTGGTGTGTTCTCCCTGTGTCTGCGTGGGTTTCCTCCGGGTGACTGTCTGTGAGGAGTGTGGTGTGTTCTCCCTGTGTCTGCGTGGGTTTCCTCCGGGTGACTGTCTGTGAGGAGTGTGGTGTGTTCTCTCTGTGTCTGCGTGGGTTTCCTCCGGGTGACTGTCTGTGAGGAGTTTGGTGTGTTCTCCCTGTGTCTGCGTGGGTTTCCTCCGGGTGACTGTCTGTGAGGAGTTTGGTGTGTTCTCCCTGTGTCTGCGTGGGTTTCCTCCGGGTGACTGTCTGTGAGGAGTTTGGTGTGTTCTCCCTGTGTCTGCGTGGGTTTCCTCCAGGTGCTCCGGTTTCCACCCACAGTCCAAAACCACACGTTGGTAGGTGGATTGGCGACTCAAAAAAAAAGTGTCCGTAGGTGTGAGTGAATGTGTGTGCACGCCTGTGTTTCCCTGTGAAGGACTGGCGCCCCCTCCAGGATGTATTCCCGCCTTGCGCCCAATGATTTCAGGTAGGCTCTGGACCCACCGCCGCCCTGAACTGGATAAGCGCTTACTAATATAATATAATGATAATGAATGAATCAATGTTCTTGTAGGGATAAGTTATGAAACTCATTTTTTCTGCGGCTACCATTTAACAGAAAGAATTCATAGTCAGTATTATGAGATGAATCAAGCCATTGATCCCACCGATACACAAAACACAGGAATCATTAGATGTGTACTGTCCCCTCATCTGATTATCTCCAATCACAATTCTTGCTGGTGAAAATCTAAGTAAAGTTCTTTTCTTAATACACTTTTGTGAATCCAGCCCCAGATAATAATCACATTCTTATATAAACCAACAACGTTTTACCTTTCATTGAAGAACACCTCTCACCTCTCATTTTACTGTAGCTTTAACTGAAAGGACATTTATAAAACAAAGAAATGAACTCAGACTTATTTATTTTAGATCTTTTCAGGTAAGCGAGTTACAGATGATGAAAGTGTGCCGGGAGCAGAAAATGCAAACGGACACTGTTTCACCTGTCTGTTCTATTCTGGGAGAGGATTATTCTGCAGGTGCAGAACGAGTGGCTAAAAAAGTAGTACCTTCAGCTTCAGCAGAAAGCAACAAAAGTTTTAACGCAGAAGACAAAAGAAAGATAAGAACGTAATGTGTTTACATGGAAATATTAATTGATGTGTACCTTCAAGGCCAATGAACTAATGTCAGAATATTTGTATTGTGACCCCACAGCATTCGTCCTAAATCCGATACACGGTGTTGTGCAAAATAGAACTCAGTAGATGTTTTAATTTTATGTTGACACCTGTTACTCGGCCAATAAAGATTCTCATTCCTGATTCTGATATGGGACAATACTTATGTTTTCTAAACTGTCTGATGGCAGTAGCATCCCCGAGGTTAAGCAGCTGAAAGCCTGGTCTTACCAAGTCCTTTAGGGACGACTCCACTGCGATCCTGAGGATTCACAACCCAATAGTAATATTTGAGTGTGTGCATGACCTGCAGAACGGTCCCCACACGGCGAACAGCGTTATAGATTGTCACTGTACTGATGAACTCAGTCGCCAGGTATGTGTAAAGGGTCAGCTGCACCTAGAATTCAAATCAGTTTACGTCAACTTAATTTACTGTCATTACACCAAGAGAGGGTTACACAGTATAATAAAGTGTCAGGCTACAACTGCAGTGCCGTGAAATAGAAACAAAACACAAAGAAAAATAGGCTAGGACTGAGGTACTAAAAGAATAAATGCAGAATAAAAATGTAAAGTGTCCCAGAGTAATATCAAATGGGTGAGGATTAAAAAAAACAGGACACAACAATTATAGCAATGGTTCTAGATATTACACACAGTTTCATTACATAACAAAGAAATGCATTTAAGCATTTACACCATAAGCAGGTAATTACAGAAAATAAAAGATTAATTCACTGTTTGCACAATATTTATACATAAGAATGTACACATTTAGCAAATATGTAACATTTTTAAATCTCATACATTCATCTATTTTAACATGTAATGTTGTTTTCATTTTCTAACTTTTGAAAATGCCATTATGACAAAATTTCCTGTGAATGGACCAATAGCAATGCTCTGAATTCAATTCAAATTTAAATAAATGTTTACACTAACAAAATTTCACCTGAATGTTTGAATATTCTAGGATTTCGTGAGAGTGTTGGGGGTGCACTGGATAGATCAACTGATGTAAGTGTGTGTGTGTGTGTGTGTGTGTG
>NC_089801.1:1648659-1709000 GCF_029633855.1 Hoplias malabaricus
TAAATGTCAGAGGAGTGTCCAAACACATTTGGACATAAATGGTACACATGTCCACACACCAAAGCGGTTTGCGTGTGTGTGCGTGTGTAAGGAACAGGTGATGTGTTAGTGTCTTAATTACAGTACTGAGCTCCACACACCAAGTCACATGCTCATTAACCTGCTCCAATACACACAGCTGTGCCACAGTCTTACGATGGGAGTTCCACCATTGGGACAAGACTGAGAGAAGAAGCAGGAAATGAGGGCATGAGACATGAAGGACTTACTTGGAGATAATGATCGAGACAATCACAGGAAAAATACACAAAAAAGATGACCCCAAAAGGGCAGGGGAAAAAAAAACAAAAACAAGAGAGGGGAGGGAGAGAAGGTGGACAAAAGATGAAAGAGAGCGTGAGAGAGTATCTAGAGAGGTTTGTGTGTATATACCTGTAGCATGAGAGCATGAGGCGAATGGACAAAGATGGACGGATTGTCTCTGGGAGACGACTCGAGGCACAGTTGAGCATCTGTGGCTCGGGGATTGTAGGTAAAGGCGATGCTTGAGGATAGTTTCCCGTCATAAAGAAGAGTTTTATGATGCTCTGCAAACAGCAGGTCACTCTCAGCCTTGTATTTAAATGTTCCCTAAAACACACAACGAAAAGGGATGTCAAAAAGCTGTTTTTTTTAACATTCATAGAGGTTGCTTTAATTTCAATTTAAACACACTTAGACATGTAGGAGACTCAGGAAATTAAATCTTAATTAAAGGAAATTAAAGCCTTCTCTTGAATTAATGTAGCAGTCCTTTAAAAGATGTATAAAACTCCTGTAAAAAGTTGCGTGTTTGTACCTTGTATTCGGGTCCGAGTTGATAGATGGCAAGGATTTGAGCGGCGCTAAGGGCTTCGCTGAACAGATACACCGCTCCCATCTGACCACAGAACACTCGGTTACTATCAGCCGTCTCAGACGAGCCCAGGAAGCACTTATCAAATGTCTGCAGAAGAGAAAGAAATGCATTACAATTTTTGATTAGGGAGAATTAATTATAATTAAGATTTATAGTAAAGTACATGACTCTGCTAGTTATCCAGTGCTATACCTACTGCTACGTAGTGACATTAGCCTTGTAGCTCTACTCCATCTCTACAAAACTATTTTACTTTTTTTGGTAAACAAAAACTAACATAATAAAGATGCAAGATGCATCTTGTTTGTCTTTAAACTTTTATTAAACACTCCATGATACTTACGTCACTCGTGTTGACGAGCCAGGTGATTTCTCCATACGATGCTAGTTCTCCATTAACATAGCAGCTAATCTCACTGTTCTTCCAGCGGTTGTAGATGTGCACAATGGTCACCATGTACCACTGCAACACACACAGAGAAAATACACCAGGAAGTCAGAGAAGATTCTCTAAATAAACACAAGGTAGATTGAAGATTTTGAACTGAAATAAATGTTAATATGGATTATGGATTTGAAACGGGAGTTGGGAGACAGAATCTCACACTTTCACTACTGGAGAAAAAAATAAATAAAAAAATAGATCACTGGCACCATATTAAAAATTAATATTGACTTTTAATGTGTTTACAACCTGATTAATAACCATCTAATAAACTGATTTTTAAGCCATTTATAAACCTTGATAAATGCAACATATATTTAGAATGGCAGTCTATTTCTATCAAGTACAAATTAATCAAGTCTGATTCTGGCTGCAGAATGCCTCGTAGGCATTTATTTCCTCAAAATATTGACTACATCCAAATAATATCTTTAGGTTATGTATTAAAAAGTGCTAATACTACTATATACGGGTTGGACAATGAAACTGAAACACCTGTTTTATTGTGGTTTTAGACCACAGTAAGTTATTAGTGTGGTGTAGGGCCTCCTTTTGCGGCCGATACAGCGTCAGTTGGTCTTGGGAATGACATATACAAGTCCTGCACAGTGGTCAGAGGGATTTGAAGCCATTCTTCTTGCAGGATAGTGGCCAGGTCTCTACGTGATGCTGGTGGAGGAAAACGTTTCCTGACTCGCTCCTCCAAAACACCCCAAAGTGGCTCAATAATATTTAGATCTGGTGACTGTGCAGGCCATGGGAGATGTTCAACTTCACTTTCATGTTCATCAAACCAGTCTTTCACCAGTCTTGCTGTGTGTATTGGTGCATTGTCGTCCTGATACACGGCACCGCCTTCAGGACACAGTGTTTGAACCATTGGATGCACATGGTCCTCCAGAATGGTTCGGTAGTCCTTGGCAGTGACGCGCCCATCTAGCACAAGTATTGGACCAAGGGAATGCCATGATATACCAGGCTAAGCCATCACTGATCCACCCCCATGCTTCACTCTGGACATGCAACAGTCTGGTGGTACACTTCTTTGGGGCTTCTCCACACCGTAACTCTCCCGGATGTGGGGAAAACAGTAAAGATGGACTCATCAGAGAACAATACATGTTTCACATTGTCCACAGCCCAAGATTCGCGCTCCTTGCACCATTGAAACCGACGTTTGGCGTTGGCGTGAGTGACCAAAGGTGTGGCTACAGCAGCCCGGCCGTGTGTATTGACCCTGTGGAGCTCCCCACGGACAGTTCTGGTGGAAACAGGAGAGCTGAGGTGCACGTTTAATTCTGCCCTGATTTGGGCAGCCGTGGTTTTGTTTTTTGGATACAATCCGGGTCAGCACCAGAACATCCCTCTCAGACAGCTTTCTTTCGCGTCCATTTAATCCTGTTGGGTGTGTTTCGTTCTTCTTGGTGGTATGCTGACGTTACTCTGGATACCGTGGCTCTTGATACATCACAGAGACTCCCTGTCTTGGTCACAGATGCGCCAGCAAGACGTGCACCAACAATTTGCCCTCTTTTGAACTCTGGTATGTCACCCATAATGTTGTGTGCGTTGCAATATTTTGAGCAAAACTGTGCTCTTACCCTCTGCTAATTGAACCTTCACACCCTGCTCTTACTGGTGCAATGTGCAGTTAATGAAGACTGGCCACCAGGCTGCTCCAATTTAGCCATGAAACCTCCCACACTAAAATGACAGGTGTTTCAGTTTCATTGTCCAACCCCTGTATAATACTAATATATATATATCCCACTTTTTGTCCTCCCTCACTCCCTCTCTGTGGTCTGCCGTAGCCCCTCCAGCTTCAATCGCACCTAGTTAATGTTCTGAAGTTTCCTTTATTCCCTGATTAAACCCACTGAAGGTGGTTATCCCAGGGATTAGATCTCTCTGGAGGGCCAGGAAAAGAGTCAAGGCCAAAAATAGTGTGTGTGACAGTCTGCGCCGACAAAGCCTTCACTGAGCTCCAAACACACATCCAGCTCCCAGTAAACAAACAAAGGCCCTAAAAACACCAGTATTCCATAGTGTTGCCCTACAAAATTTTACATTTTTATTTACTTCCAATATATATTTATATTTTACAGCAAAAAATCTCAAAAAATCAGTGTCCTCACAGCTATGACAAGGGCATCTTTGTGATTGTTATTTTGTTTTGGTCAAGGCATTTCTTTTATGGGATTGGACGAGACAGTCTTCCCTTAGGCTTTATGGGGACTATTTAACAGGGACTCCTATTTATCCACTCATGGTGAAAATCTGAAATCATGCTATGACTGTGGGTCTTTTTGTTTTCCCCATTATTCCAGGACATTTTTTCAAACACCAAACAGATTTACACTCACTCCAGTGACTGACCATACAGTGCCTCTGTCCAATGATCATTAAAAACACAGTATAAAGTGTACACAGAACAGGTATCAAACAATAACCAGAGAAAGACAGTGTGAGATGCTCCATGACGTTTTTGTTCAAGTTCTAAGCTCTACCTTCTGAGGTTTGAAGTCGTATTTGACGCAGTGCTGAAAGCCTTTCCCTTTGGATTTTAGAGATGTCACGATCAGACAACCTCCCACAAAGTGTGCAGAATAACCCAGGCCTTTATTCGTCCGGAAACTAAGGGGGAGAGAAATAAAAATATCATACAGACAATATCATATAACTTATATAACCTAATATTCATAGTGTATACCAAAAACACTCATAGAAAAGAGGTATTTTATGATGATTAAAAAGGTGCAATTTGTCACAACAAACGTATTTACTCCAAATACTACACTAGTATTACACTAATACGTATAATGCATCAGTATAATGTATTAGTGTGGTAGTATACAGCTTAGGACACTGCTGCTGTTGGGGAATGATCCACATTGCTTGACAAATCACAAAGCAAAACTCTCTGTTAAAGAAAACACAGTATTGGTTTATTAGTGTTTAGTACTGAAAATGTATTGTCAAATATGTTAGAAATTTCTTAACAGCTTGAGATACGGTCTTGTTTCAATCTAAACCTTACGCCTCTAGCACCCCAGAAGCACGTTAACTGATTCAATCAGAGACAACAAATCAATTTGACTGTTTATCACTTTAAAGAAAACGTAAAATCTACAAACACTTTCATTAACTACGTTCATTCATTTTTTAAAAGTAAAAATGACTAATTAATTAAATATCCTTAGAGCCCAATATTCAAGTCAAAACATACCCTTCCTGAACAAATTAATTTGACAGAAATTAATTATAGGCTGAAAATGGGACAGGAGAGACCCAGTGATTGTCCTAGGGACAGGGAAAGAGAGGTAAATTAAAAAAAAAGACATTTAAGGCAGTTTCCACTGCACTATGTAATAAAAAAAAAACTCCACAAATCTCATATCTCAATCTGTTCATACCTTGAACTAACGTGTCATATGTGATATGTTCACGAGGGACTACACAAACACATAGCAGTTTTAAATGAGGCAGCCATGGCCTTGAAGTTTGAGAAGTGATCTTGAGGCCGGAGGGTCGCCGGTTCAATACCCGGGACCAGCAGGAGAAAATCCATTCACCGCTGAAGTGCCATTGAGAAAGGCACCTAACCCCCAAACCACCCCCCAGGCGGCGAGGTGGTTCACTGCTCCGGTTGTGTGTGTGTTCACTGCCCTTAATGTTTGTGAAGAAGTGCTCACTAGTGTGTGTTTGTGTGTTCACTGCCACGGATAGGTCAACAGCAGAAAAAGCAGTTTCCCCAAGGGGATCAGTAAAGGCGTTTCTTCTTCTTCTTCTAATGCATTAATTGACCACCTTTGTTTTCCTACCAAGAGGAAAAAACACCTTACCTAGGGTTCTTTAAGAGGGTCCCCTTTAGTTCTGTATAAACAATGCATCTCAGGATAATCTAGTACTATTATAGTAGTTTAGATCCAATACTATGTCTTCTGTGTGTGTGTGTGTGCGTGTGTGTGTGTGTGTGTGTGTGTTACGCACCAGTACAAATAAGGCTTGTCTTTGTCCACATTGATGTTGTTGATGGGGTCCATGCGCAGCCAAGTGTGGAAGGTGAAGCCATTTTGATACGGCCACTTTGCAATTGGAGGAAGAGCAATGGCCTTTAAACAAAAAAATTATATATAAAAACAAAGGATGTTAGAACTCCGCAATTCTAAATTCAACTGATTCGGCTCATTAAATAATTACTGAGCGATTATTGAGATGATCAGGTAAGTTACTTAGCATTCAAGTCCTGTTAGAAATATGGTATTTATGAGATTAGCGCATGAGCGCCAACACAGGATTAATTTTACTAGTTAGAAAGACACAATAATAAAACCTAAAGTAGCCAAAGCACAGGAAAGGGGAAAGCTGCAGTGGGTGGAGTTAATTTGTGGGACATCTGTCATTCATTCATTCATTCATTCATTATCTATAACCCTTATCCAGTTCAGGGTCGCGGTGGGTCCAGAGCCTACCTGGAATCATTGGACGCAGGGCGGGAATACACCCTGGAGGGGGCGCCAGTCCTTCACAGGGCAACACACACCCACACATTCACACCTAAGGACACTTTGGAGTCGCCAATCCACCTACCAACGTGTGTTTTTGGACTGTGGGAGGAAACCGGAGCACCCGGAGGAAACCCACGCAGACACAGGGAGAACACACCAACTCCTCACAGACAGTCACCCGGAGGAAACCCACGCAGACACAGGGAGAACACACCAACTCCTCACAGACAGTCACCCGGAGGAAACCCACGCAGACACAGGGAGAACACACCAACTCCTCACAGACAGTCACCCGGAGGAAACCCACGCAGACACAGGGAGAACACACCAACTCCTCACAGACAGTCACCCGGAGGAAACCCACGCAGACACAGGGAGAACACACCAACTCCTCACAGACAGTCACCCGGAGGAAACCCACGCAGACACAGGGAGAACACACCACACTCCTCACAGACAGTCACCCGGAGGAAACCCACACAGACACAGGGGGAACACACCAACTCCTCACAGACAGTCACCCGGAGGAAACCCACGCAGACACAGGGAGAACACACCAACTCCTCACAGACAGTCACCCGGAGGAAACCCACGCAGACACAGGGAGAACACACCACACTCCTCACAGACAGTCACCAGGAGGAAACCCACGCAGACACAGGGAGAACACACCACACTCCTCACAGACAGTCACCCGGAGGAAACCCACGCAGACACAGGGAGAACACACCACACTCCTCACAGACAGTCACCCGGAGCAGGAATCGAAACCACAACCCCCAGGCCCCTGGAGCTGTGTGACTGCGACACTGGACATCGGTCAATTGTTTTTAATTCTAGCCAATCATGTAAGATATTTAAACGGTCAATGTTTTTTAATTTTCGTGGTGTCCACCGTTCCCAACCCAAAGATTCTTGAATATATATCTTGTCATAATTAACCTCAACACTTGTAAGAAGGAACTTCAAGCTGAATCTTGTACGCGTCACTGCACGTGTGGAAGCCGTACACACCCAGTGCCACATGTGGGGTTTATTTTGTAACTCGACAGCTTCCACTGAGTAAAAGAACCTTACAATCCAGATGCCTCAGGCACCTTAACATTTGTACAAAACCAGTGTATATCTGAGTATATTCACAGGAAAACGTCCTCCCTCCATAGACATACAATGCAACAGATATTAATTGTTAGTTAGAACAATCCCCACAAGATTATAGAGTGTTTGCCTAAATGCCAGACAGACTGATATGCACCATACAGCTGAATGTATAAGGTGTTTAATGACTATATGTCAAAATAAAAAATGATTCCATGACCTCCACAGCGCACTACAGAGGAAGCAGGAGAGATATGAAACACAGCACAACTTTAACAATGGTTAAATTTACCAAATGTAAAAGATTAACGTAAGGCACATGAGAGCTTTTCTTACCGCAGCACTCTTCCCTGGGAATGTGAAGAAAGAGTCAGGTCCAGTTCTGTGAGCCATAGACTTCAAAACCGACAGCAGCTTCACGGCATGAGGAGGCTGCCGACAAATTTACACACGTTATTCTCATATACATAGCACACAGATTATACAGATCATACACAAATCCAAACATTTAAATGGAAATAATGCCACAATTTAAAAAGCTACAATTGCTCTACAATTACAAACTACCAGTTAATTCATTCATTGATTCATTCATTGTCTGTAACCCTTATCCAGTTCAGGGTCACGGTGGGTCCAGAGCCTACCTCGAATCATTGGGCACAAGGCGGGAACACACCCTGGAGGGGGCGCCAGTCCTTCACAGGGCAACACAGACACACACACATTCACTCACACACTCACACCTACAGACACTTTTTGAGTCGCCAATCCACCTACCAACGTGTGTTTTTGGACTGTGGGAGGAAACCGGAGCACCCGGAGGAAACCCACGCAGACACAGGGAGAACACACCAACTCCCTATCAGTTAATTGATTATTTCAAATACAATAAACATAATTAATTTCGTTAAAAATGAAAATGTTTAAAATTAAACAAACTTAGACTTATTAATAACTAAAATGTTTAGGTAAAGAGCGTGCTATTATTTTCATTTTATTTCTATGATCCATCTTCTTTGCTTTGCTCAAAAAACCTTGGCCTTCTACCAGATCCTTAAAGTGACCACTACTTTGAAGTTCGTAAACTGTGGAATTCAGAACACGTAGATACCCTCATTTAATACTGACATTTCTTGTTTTCACTGTGTTGTTAGTTTTAAAAATGTATCTAGAGCCTACAATATCAAAACACATCAAACACATACATAACTGCTGCCAATTCTGCTGCTCCATACTCCATACCCTGTCCCAATTACACTGCAGTGCAAATTCACCACAGACAGGCGGCTCAACAAACATTTACACAATCACTGGCACTGGTGTTTAAGTTCTAATAACACATTTCAGCTGGTAATTTAAAATAGTGAGTAGTTATCATTAACCTCAGCTTAACAATGTTTAGCGTACAATGTTTTGGCTGCAATCATTCAATGTACAGTGGGACATCTGTGAACAAATGGCCCAAAGATCCCAAAATATCCAGAAAATGGACTAAACTTGTCCACTTTAAACGGGCACTTTGGAAAGGACCCTCCGCTCACTCCGTTATCTGTAGCTCATTTCACTGGCGCTTTTCCAACAATATGGGCATGTAAGGACACCAACGAAAGGTGTTCAAGAGCCTCTGTAACATGGAGGTAAACAGGGTAAGGACACTCACTTCGCCTGTTTTAGTTGGTGTTAGTTAACGTTAGCTTGACTCGCTAAACTCGGTGTCTCAGATTATACTCGGCTACGTAGCTGCATTACGGAGGTTTATAGTGTCGGATGAATTCGAGTTCGACTTCGATCACATTTACAAGAATAACGGTACCTCTACATTTGAGTTTAGCTTATTGCTAGACTATTGTCATGAATAATGTTGGTTATTTAGCTAGATACTGTCATAACAGTCAGTCATAACGGTGTTTTACCGCGGCGTTGTTCAGCTGTTGTCCACCAGTGACGTCACGGTCGCGTTCAAGAATTTCCGTAGAGAGCTCGGGTTTTTCCATCAATTTAATAAAATTGTCAGTTTTAAAGCAAATTAAGCTGCTATTTTCATTTTAATTCATACTTATATCTGTCAGTGACTACAATAATGTGGAATATTCATGGAGGTCCATTAAGTGGTGCTTAGCCTTTAAGTGTCTTTTTTTTTTTGAGTTAGGGAAGCCCTATGGATTTAAATAACCCTATGGATAAAAAAAAAAAATTTTTGTTTACTTTATTTAATCCCTGATTTCACAAAATATTCTCTGCTTCGTTTCACCTATCCATGCAAATACTTGGTGACTCACTATCCATATTCAGCAAAATGACACACACAAATTTAATTCATACCCATTGTCCTTTCTCGCCCTGTAGTTTACTGAAGAATAGCTTCAGTTCCTTCACCGTGATGCTATAACTTGCCAAAACACCCAACATGTCCACCAGCAGATCTGAAAATATAGCATGAAAATATAGTTTGAAATACACACTTACCTACATTACCTCCAGTAAAATGTTAAAGTGCTTTCCTTCACCTTTAAAGTTATTATTCTGGAGTGGGGTATTTTTGTCTGTCATTGACAACTAACACATTATTTTCTAATATGTATTTACAGTCATTTAGGATTTAATGGGTATCCAATTATGGTCTATATTATGGCTGCTGTTATTTCTGTCTGTAATATTTATTATATTTATGACTTTACAATGTTTGTGATTACCTGCGATCATGCAGTCTGTGTTGTTAATCCTCTCAAGGACAAGTTGTATTAACTCCACCTCGGTGCAGGCCTGCAGATTCCTCACACTTTTCTTCAGCACGGCCGTAAAAATACTCCACACTTCAGCCTGGCACCGAACATCACACTTATCCAGTAGCTCTACCATGCACACAATACTCTCTGCCTCCTGAATGATGAAGTTCATCTCCAGATCAAACTGACCCCCAACCAGCTGCAAGAGACGAAAACACAGATATGAACTTTACAAATAACATAGATAGTGTTCACACAAGATAAAGCCAGGGTTGGAAATGGGTTGAACAGTGCCAGGAGCCCATTCCAAAAGTAAATGACAAGTCAGGACAGTGTTCCTGAAAAGATCTCACAATTTAGTGGAATTCTTTTGTGTGTGAATCCATGTACAATTGGTTTACTCTGTTTAAAGGGAGTGTAAATGAAGTGTCTATTAAATTCACTTCTGTTGTGTTCACTGCGCACATCCAACAGAAATTCATATTCCATGATAAAGAGCTTTTAACTCGGGTTAAACAAGTGGCGATTCTGCTTTGATATCGTTAATATTTTAATATTATTTTGATGATGCATGTGTTTGATTTTGCCGCCCGGTGGTGCAGCAGGTAGTGTCGCCTGGAGGTTGTGGGTTCGATTCCCGCTCCGGGTGACTGTCTGTAAGGAGTGTGGTGTGTTCTCCCTGTGTCTGAGTGGGTTTCCTCCGGGTGACTGTCTGTGAGGAGTGTGGTGTGTTCTCCCTGTGTCTGCGTGGGTTTCCTCCAGGTGACTGTCTGTGAGGAGTGTGGTGTGTTCTCCCTGTGTCTGCGTGGGTTTCCTCCGGGTGACTGTCTGTGAGGAGTGTGGTGTGTTCTCCCTGTGTCCGTGTGGGTTTCCTCCGGGTGACTGTCTGTGAGGAGTGTGGTGTGTTCTCCCTGTGTCCGTGTGGGTTTCTTCCGGGTGACTGTCTGTGAGGAGTGTGGTGTGTTCTCCCTGTGTCTGCGTGGGTTTCCTCCGGGTGACTGTCTGTGAGGAGTGTAGTGTGTTCTCCCTGTGTCTGCGTGGGTTTCCTCCGGGTGACTGTCTGTGAGGAGTGTAGTGTGTTCTCTCTGTGTCTGTGTGGGTTTCCTCCGGGTGACTGTCTGTGAGGAGTGTGGTGTGTTCTCCCTGTGTGCGCGTGGGTTTCCTCCGGGTGACTGTCTGTGAGGAGTGTGGTGTGTTCTCCCTGTGTGCGCGTGGGTTTCCTCCGGGTGACTGTCTGTGAGGAGTGTGGTGTGTTCTCCCTGTGTCCGTGTGGGTTTCCTCCGGGTGACTGTCTATGAGGAGTGTGGTGTGTTCTCCCTGTGTCTGCGTGGGTTTCCTCCGGGTGACTGTCTGTGAGGAGTGTGGTGTGTTCTCCCTGTGTGCGCGAGGGTTTTCTCCGGGTGCTCCGGTTTCCTCCCACAGTCCAAAAACACACGTTGGTAGGTGGATTGGCGACTCAAAAGTGTCCGTAGGTGTGTGAGTGAATGTGTGTGTGTGTGTGTTGCCCTGTGAAGGACTGGCGTCCCCTCCAGGGTGTGTTCCCGCCTTGCGCCCAATGATTCCAGGTAGGCTCTGGACCCACCGCGACCCTGAACTGGATAAGGGTTACAGATAATGAATGAATGAATGTGTTTGATTTTTGTCATTTTCATCTTCAGATATAAATATTAAATTACTAGTTTAACAATAAACACACACTGCATCTCCTCTATAATTAATACAACTGTCACCATTGGAAAATGTCCCATAAACACAGCTAATGCAGTTAAATCCTCTAATATAAATCTTCATATTAATTATATGTAAATTAGTCATTGTTGGCAGTGGTTGATTTTTGAACTAATGCAGATTCATTTATTTTAACAATATTTTAATAAATAATGGCCAATAACCAATAATTCACTTCGGAGTGTAACAGTTACTGCCAACACAAACTAATAATACAGAAAATATAGTTTTAATAAGTCACAGTAATATGAAGTTAGGAGTTTATTAATCAGGCCATTAACCAGCTGAATTTAATATTTTGAGTGCGGAGAGAGAAAGAAAAAGAGAAACAGAGAGAGAAAAAGAGAGTGTGAGAGAGAAAGAAAGAGAGAAACAGAGAGAGAAAGAAAGAGAGAAACAGAGAGAGAGCGTGAGAGAGAAAAAACAAAGAAAACAGACCATCCCCCAAACTTCCTTAAAGCAGAGGTTCATTGCAAAGTCCCTAACACCCAACTGGGCAGAAGTGGCCATATCTAAAACCTCTATGAGAAAATCTCTAGCCTTGTTTAAAGATTTCCAAGTGAAGCTGTAATATGCTTATATTTTAATCCTTAAGGATGTTATTCTTAACCCATTTCCAACTCAGGAGAATTAGCAGCACACTTCCCTCCTCAATTATATTCTTAAAGGTATATACACCATGTAAATGATACACTGATGTTGATTGGTCATTTACGTTTTTTTTTTTTTTCAGATTAAAGGGGAAGTTAACCCTTTTTACATTTGAGTTTTTCTAAAATCTGGAACACTTTGTCCCACCCCCAGAGGCTCAAAACTACAAGCCACAAAAAATGGACTGAATCAGAGCAGAAATACATTCAACATTGTGAAGCAAAGTATGTCAAAGTAAATTTTTGCTGCCTCATGTCTTTAACAAATATGCTTCAGAAGACAGAGGGATGTAATTAGACAAAGTCAAATTATATATATATATAATATAAAATATATTCTGAATATAATTTGTTTGTAAAATGATCACTTGCAGACAGATGTATACACACATAGACACACACATTTAAAAAGTGAAGAGGCGCCTACAATCTTCCATAAACAGGTTCAGAAACGATCCAGTGTTTATAAAATTTCCATTAAATTTACACTGAAAGATAAACATTTTGCCTACTCCTGTAATGTTCTCTCTCTCTCTCTCATTCTCTCTCTCATTCTCCAACTACTCCTGTCAGTCATGAGATCTTTGTTTGGTAAACTGAGCTGAGAGTGTACCCTGAGGAGAACAAGTGAATATATAATAAATTAATGGCTAAATGCCACAGTAACAACTCTTTCTTCCACATTGAAGGACATAACAGAGGATAATAATGCCCACCTCACTTAGGTCTCATTAGGTTTTAAAACATAATCATATATTTATCTGTGTGTGTATGTGTGTGTGTGTGTGTGTGTGTGTGTATATATAGAGATGTGCGTTTAGTGACCCTACATAAAGTTAAGTGCCCTATTTAAAAATACCATGCTAATATGAACATCAAAAAAAATGAGCAACCATGAATCATCTCAATCATTTTTGATGTGGACTGGACTACACTCATCATCTACACAATATTCTGAAAACATCAGAGCACTGTGCTGTGCTGAGCTCAACTGCCCAGCAGTGAACACCTTTCATTTGAGCCCCCCTCACAGAAATGAGGCTCACGCTGCCCAACAGTGCACCCCACAAACCAAGGTAAGACCATAAACCTAGGTAATATACAGAGAGTATGAAAAATGTGGATACCGCCCATCCCTAGTCTGGATTTCTGGACCCAGGACAGCCAATCAGAACAGAGCTTTACATATACAGGGGGTTGTCGACTTACGACGTTGATCCATTCTTATGTCGCATCGTAAACCAATTTTCGGTGCAAGTCGGAACATACGTACATCCTGTACGTAAATAACATACTGTAAGCACTTATCTATCTATCTATGTTACACTTATATAGCGTCTTTCTAGATACTCAAGGACGCTTTACAATCCACACTGCTCAGAACGCTCAATCCACACACACTGTACTTTCGATCGGGAATGACCGACCACCTGGAGGACTGCATCGGGCACTAGCGTTTCACCCAGGACAGAGTGCCAATCCATATCTGGGCACACACACTCATTCACAGGACCCTCCATGTTTTTGGACTGTGGGAGGAAACCGGAGCCCCCGGAGGAAACCCAAGCAGACACAGGGAGAACATGGAAACTCCACCCAGATGGGACTTGAACCCAAGATCCCAGCGCTGGGAGGCGAACGTGCTCACCACTAAGCCACCGTGCCGCCCGAATCCCATCCTATCACCGTGTACACACCAAACATCGTAACTCGGGACTGACCTCTTGTATCTACTTCAAAGGCACATGGCACTTTGTTATATTGTAAGGGACAGAGAGATATCATGTAAGTATGAATTGTGTCTGTTTTTGGACCATTAAACAACTTTCTGTTATACTAGCTTCCAAATTTTTGCCAACAGAATCTTTTTAATAATCTTTAGTTATTCTCCTGTCCTTTATACGATTTAGGACATACAAGGTTTTGTTCAGAGACAAATATGTAAAGCATTGGTTAAGAATCATGCAGAATGTCCGTGCTTGTTCTGAATAAAAAGCCATAGACATTCCAAAAAATATGCAGAATTCTGTAATGAATGTATTATAAAAAAAAAAGCCTGACCACATTAGCATTTGCTCCAGCTCAGTGAATTTTCATCTTATTAAATGCATCTCATAAATAATGAGCTGACACCATTTGCTGGAGAAACTAATGATGGGAAACTGCAGGACAATGACTCGCTCCTAGGCATGAACATTTAGGAACATTTTCCTAGACTCAACATGCTTTATTCAGCTCAGACCCTGACATCTGTGTCATCACTGCATGATCAATGTTCCAGGCTATTATTATATCACTAGTGTGGCAATGAATGTTCTAATATCATCTCAGAAAGTAGTGTGGAATGGCAGGCGGGGTAAAATCCATCAAAAATGTTAAACATTTTCAAAATCAATCACTTCATCCTTATCTGTAACCCTTATCCAGTTCAGGGTTGCGGTGGGTCCAGAGCCTACCAGGAATCATTGGGCGCAAGGCGGGAATACACCCTGGAGGGGGCGCCAGTCCTTCACAGGGCAACACACACTCACACATTCACTCACACACTCACACCTACGGACACTTTTGAGTCGCCAATCCACCTACCAACGTGTGTTTTTTGGACTGTGGGAGGAAATCGGAGCACCCGGAGGAAACCCACACAGACACAGAGAGAAAACACCACACTCCTCACAGACAGTCACCCGGAGGAAACCCACGCAGACACAGAGAGAACACACCACACTCCTCACAGACAGTCACCCGGAGGAAACCCACGCAGACACAGAGAGAACACACCACACTCCTCACAGACAGTCACCCGGAGGAAACCCACGCAGACACAGAGAGAACACACCACACTCCTCACAGACAGTCACCCGGAGGAAACCCACGCAGACACAGAGAGAACACACCACACTCCTCACAGACAGTCACCCGGAGGAAGCCCACGCAGACACAGAGAGAAAACACCACACTCCTCACAGACAGTCACCCGGAGGAAACCCACGCAGACACAGAGAGAACACACCACACTCCTCACAGACAGTCACCCGGAGGAAACCCACGCAGACACAGAGAGAACACACCACACTCCTCACAGACAGTCACCCGGAGGAAACCCACACAGACACAGAGAGAACACACCACACTCCTCACGGACAGTCACCCGGAGGAAACCCACACAGACACAGAGAGAACACACCACACTCCTCACAGACAGTCACCCGGAGGAAACCCACGCAGACACAGAGAGAACACACCACACTCCTCACAGACAGTCACCCAGAGGAAACCCACGCAGACACGGGGAGAACACACCAACTCCTCACAAACAGTCACCCGAAAGGAAACCCACGCAGACACAGAGAGAACACACCACACTCCTCACAGACAGTCACCCGGAGCGGGAATCGACCCCACAACCTCCAGGACCCTGGAGCTGTGTGACTGCGAAACTAGATATCCATTACAAGATTTAACCTACTGACAAGTGAACTGAATAACACAGATTATCTAAAGAGGGCAGCAAGTTAAAGGAACACTAAGTAATATTTTACTCCAAAATTACAGTTTCAAAATCACCGAGATGCTCCACTGCGCTCTAATGTGGAGAATAGAGCATCTGTCACTGCTACTCCAGGCTCATCACTGCAGGAACTGCGCTGTGTAATTTTGGAGGAGGGTAGGAAACCACCCATATTCACATACCCTCCCCAATGACTTCAGGACTGTGCTGTAAAAGTGAATTACACTAGGAGGAGTCGCAAATCTTACCTAGTGTTCCTTTAACAGCCAGCTCCTGAAGTTGAAGTGTTAAAAGCATCTCCAAAACTGAAGATTGTGTTGGGTGTGCAGTGGCGTATATCTACCAAATGTGGGCCTAGGAAAGGCAACCAGTAAACCAGCAACAGAGTCATGGGCACCCCAGACTCAATGTGCAAAGGAAGACAAGAGGTCAGGATAGGCAAGGTTATGGATGATTAAATCATTAAATATGCTTTTTTTTTTTAAATGGTGAATCACAATCAGAGAAAGATCAATGCACACACACACACAAGTCTATGCTCCACCACTGACAAGTGTCACTGTAACAAGATAATCCATGCTATCCACCACATATGCATAACCTCTAGCTGAAGGTACAGACTAAGATCAGACAAAATTTTTATCTTGGACCATTTCCCATTGGGCAGGAATTTCCTTTAGTACTACATCTTTTTTTCATATTCTGTAGAGAAATATTTATTCTGAAATCCGCCCCGCCCAAGACAAACATCCGGTCTCAGGCTCGTCTTAGAGCACATGCTAAAATGCTGCTGGACAGGAAGCAGAGAGCAGCAGACAGGAAGCAACCCTAGTTAAGAGATTTCAGGGTAAAAGGAAGGCGGGTCAAACTTTTTTTTCCTGTGTTTAAATGAACACTCTGTGGTTTTGTGAAGAATCTAATCAAATTTACACAAATGAATTCAGTTTGGCGTTTGAAATGTTGCCACTTTGGCTTTTGCACTATAGCAATAAAGCTAAGGCAGCTAATACGTGGTGGAAACAAATTCTCGTAAGCATTAGCATGGTGCTAACTTCACGTCTAAGCCGTCACAAACTCAGCTCAGTTTAGTCATTTCTAACACACTTTGTTAACTGGTCCTCACCGTAAACCTCAATGTAAAGCTTACATTTTAAAGTAAAACTGAAACACAAAACAAAAGTTAAACCATGGTAAAAAACTAAGTTGAATGTATGTATTTCAATGTGGCTGCTGCTACACGCATCAAAAATAATGTAGTACAGTAAAACATTGATTAATAATAATAGATAATTACTTATTCACATTCATTTAAAAGAAATGCATAATTCATGAGCTTAATACAGCCAACTTTATATGAACATAATGTAAATTTTATCCTGTTTTTATTCCCGCTTCTCAGACTCAACTCTAAATACAGGAGGTCCTCTGGTTACGTCAGTCACGAGTTACGATGTTTCTTGGTTACGACACATCTCCCATTTACTGTATAAAGCCTTGTTTCGACGTAAGTGGTTTTGCGTCGTAAACATCGTAACGCGGACTTCGTGTTTGGTGTGTGCGGTGGAAGAATACACAGTTACGTGGCTCGGGACCGAGGAGGATAGGTGTTAGGATAGGATAAGTGCTTACAGTACGTTATTTACGTTCCGACTTACACCGAAAATCGGTTTACGACGCGACGTAGGAACGAATCAACGTTGTAAGTCGAGGACCCCCTGTAGATATAATTGTTTTTTTTCAGCTGAATCAAAAATAATGCAGAAAAAGCATTTCATACTTTAGCGTAAAGGCCTGTCTTACACTTCCATGAAACAAACGTCTGTGTGAGAGTTAAAGAAACAGCGTTTTGTGTTTGAAATGGTTTATTGGAGCAGCTTTGCATAAGAGTATGATGAGTATAATGAGGGGCAGTGTACAGTGTGTTTGTGTGTGTTTTCTTATGAAGATTAAAAAAATGTTCCTTATTTAATTTAATGTTCCTAAAGGTAACGTTTTGTGAAATGTTTTAATAAGTTGACCCTTCTATTTGTGAAGTGTCCTTCACACAAAAACGTCCCTCTACAAACCGCGGCTGTTTATTTGGTTCCTAGGAGGAGGGTGGCCTAGTATAAGAAGCCATTCATTTCTGAAGTGTTTGCATCATCACGCAATCCCTGATTTCTCTGGCCATATCCTTTCTTTGTTTTGTGGGAGCTCATACACATCTCAACATTTAACACATCTAAACCATCCTCAGATAAGACTGTGTGTCTGTGGTTGTGAACATCTCGAGACTCTTCAGAACAAAGCGTAAAAAAAAACCACAGTATCTGCTCCGGAACGAGCGAGATACAAGGGACAAAAAAAAAAAATCATCAGACAAACACTTCCTACAGCTGCAGCTGCTTTCTAAACTTAGACCAGAGATTAAAAACAAACTAGATTCTCCCCATCACTCCACAGTGACTCAAACAACCGGGTCTTTTTTATTCCCTGCATTTTGTGACATTGCAAATGTGTCACGTATAAAAAATGTTATATTAATACATAATTCTACATCCACTGGAAAAACGACTGTGTGGAAACTCAGTCCAGATCCCATCAGAAATTTAAGGAGCATTTTTAAGCCCTCCTTTGCCACATATTTAACTTTCAATGACCAAATATAAATAAAATGTTTCGATTTGAACCTGTCCATTCAGTATGTGAGATTAAATGAACTATAATTCAACTTAAATTTATTACATGATTATATTAACAGGCCAAATTGTAAAAAACTCAAGCCTTAAAAACGTTAAGTTACTGTCACTGCTATTCTAGCTTGAAGGGAACAACATCTATTTTGTGATTTTTGAGTAATTGATAAACTATACAAAGATCAACCGATCAGTTATGCTTTGATAGACTGATCAAAAGAGAATCAATTATAGCCCTCGAAACAAAGGGGCTAATATGTAGATGCATATCCAGACAAGGCATAACAGAGGATACCCATTACCGATGTTGGTGTAAGTAAATGATAAAAAGTACAGGTTTAAAATAAAAATGAAAAGCACACAAACTTTCCTCGGCACAGAGCACACTTTAATCTATTTCAGTTTCAGTTGCTATATCATCAAATCCACCCGAGGTGAACCAAGGTAAAAGCTCCTAAGCAACATGCTCTTTCCGCAACACGTCCACAATCACTAAACATATGGCACTGAGATAAAGAGCAGTGAGCATCCAGTTTTAACAAATATACATTCCACTCCACTTCCCCATCAGGCTAACGCACCAGACGTCTATTACAGCCCACTACACACTAAACCAAACCACAACATAACTTACACAAAGAGTTACAGTGAACCATTTGAAAACATAATGTTAAAACCTGAAAAACTGCAAGAAAAAACAACAGGAAAGTGCTCCGTCTCCGTGTGTTTTCATGATCAGAGTTGACTGGAGGATGGTTCTTTTACTTTTCTCTACTTTGCTCAGCAGGATGACTCTGAAAGCATAAGCCAAAATACTCACTTTAAACTAAACAGACATTATTAACACATACTTATCGTATATCACTGTGATCTGAACCACGACTGTATCCTGACTCTAATCATTTATCTACGGCTCTGGCACTGGCTCTGGTTAAAACAGACAGCAGCTCTGGGAAGTGACGAAGCTCTGGTTACCATCAAAACTGGTGCAAACGCAGACATGTTCACTGAAAAGAGTCCAGGACAGAACCAGTTCAAGATCCAGAGACGATTGAAAAGGGCTGAAAGAAGTATGTCAAGGAATGGAACAATTTTACAATTGTTTTACCTTTTTCTTAAAACGTAACAAATGGCGATAACAGGATTATGGTATAATAGTAATATCACAATCCAATATATTGTGTGTTAAAGGACAACACAAACGGCAATCACTTTCAAATCCACTGTAATACATTATCACCTTTCTCTAGTTCTGTTAATGACATGTTCTTCAATTAGTCTATAATTAGCCACACAGCTCCTACAGCTAAATTAACTTAATTAATGAAAAAGGAGTGTTTTAGAAAGACTCTGTGTGAATTAAATTTCCAGTTGCAATCGCTAATCCTTTGTTTGTTAACCAGATCTGTCCTGCAGGTCACCCAAGGTCAGTGGCACACAATTATATCACAAGCTAATAGTGCACAGGACTGTTAGCATGTGGCATTGGCACAATATTTATATGAAACGTTTTAATGAGATCATAATTCAGAGCCATTCCCTTCAGTGAAAAAATGGAACTGGATTTGGGACAGTGTCATGTACCACAGCATCTGACAGAAGACATTTTCAAATATTACATTTCTTTCACTGGGGAACGCCACTTAGACCCAGAACTCTCTATAAGGCCATCAAAGGACAATGACACTACATTAATAATATTAATAATAATAGTAATACATTACACTTTTAAGGCGCTTTTAAAGAACTCAGATTCGCTTAGAAGTTTTCAATACAATGACAGGATCATCACAAACATGAACATAGCACGACTTGGCAGAGGGCTGGTTTAAGATTGGGAAACCTTCTAAGCAACTACTGAGGAGGTTTAGATTTAGATTATGATCCATACTAATCAAATGATTCAATCTGACAGAGTAAAGGACTGGTCAGGGTCAATATGGCTTAAATAAAAGAGCAACAGAACAAAACAATATTGTTATTTATAAATATAAGATTTATACTGGTCACAAACAGCCCCAAAAGACCCTTGAAATGGATTTTCTACATTATTTCTAAAGACAGTTTGCTGGCTTCCACACGGCAGGGAGTATAATACCTTTGACTCAACAGCGTGGACACAGTGAAGGGGTGAAATGAGGAAAGACTGCTTGAGATGAAAGATTTCTGCAGAGCAGGCAGAGTGTCAGAACTGATAAACTGAGCACTAAACGCTAATGCAGATCATGTGGAGGACGGTAAGTAAGATTACACAATGTGTCTCTGTATCTGACCCATTTCCAGGGCTACCTGGATACATACATACCTATATACAGTGGAACCTCTAACGAACGCCTATACTAACAAACTTTCCAAGATACGAACCGGGCATTTGAATATTTTTTGCCTCCACCAACGAACCACGACTCTAGAAACGAACCCGATCCTCCTCCGAGCCGGCGTCTGGAAACGGCCACTGACCCCAATAGGCGAGTCTCCCAGCGCCCCCCAGACTTGAGTGAGCTTTTAAGATTAGCACATTGTAGCTTTAGCAATTTAGCATTAGTGTAAATAGCAGACACTGAAATCCGTGCTAAGTTAAGCCGTATCTACGCTTCGTCTCCCCACATTCACCGCCTACTCTTCGTTATTCCACCCACCCCCACCTCCCCCACCTTCCGTCATACAGCCAGTGCCTGTGTTACTCCTCCAGCCAGTCGTCACGTCTTCAAGGTAGCGATGTGTAACCACTTACAACTTTATTATTTCTGTTTCCACTGTATTACTCTTTTATTTTTAGTAACGCTACATGTATTTTTTACTAATTTGAGAGGGTTGTAAACATATATCAGTGCAAAAAGGGTGACTTTTGGGGTGGGCGCTGGAACCCATTAATTGCTTTTCCATTATTTTAAATGGGGAAAACTGACTCGAGAAACGAACTTTTCTTACGAACCGGGTCACGGAACGGATCAAGTTCGTAGGTAGAAATGCCTTGAGAAGTAGTACAGTATTGTTGTAGTGTTTAGTGTAGTGTCCAAACACCGTTGGTCCTTCCCCAGTCTGGTCACTAAGTACCATAAGCTGTTTAAGAACAGTGACTGAGTCAAAGGCTGAACCTTTCACAACAGAGCTATAGTTTCTTTGATGCAAAGCTCTGAATGCCACTCCTTTGTGGTGCAATTCCTCCTTGTGGAGAATTTAATACTAACCTTGAGTGTGTAGTGAGTCAATTACAAACCATGTGCCAAACCGACTGATATTCCTGGACATTGTGGATCGTAGAGAGAATTTTGCTTTGTTATTGCCCAATTATTTTTATTATACTACTCACAATGGCAGAACCTCCAAGTAGTGCACTGTGTAGTGAACAGGGCACTGTTTCAGCATTAGACTCTCAACAGCAAAATCAGGAAAACCCGAAGTTAGTCAAGCACCTGCAAACGGCACTGATTACTTTGCATATCCTTATAAAATAAATCTGCCACGAAAGGTTGAGTAAAACAGGCCAACACCTGACAGTTAAAGGATCGACTTTCACTTGTTCGTCAGATTCAGTAGCTGTTTAATTCCAGGAGTGGGTGCCTGGGGACAGAGAAGAAGGGGCAAGTATGTGTCTGTGTCAGATTTGAAGTTTTTATTTTTTATGGTAAGCAGAGATGCTCTACTTAGACTTTCGATTCATTTCTGTACTGACAGGCACACACTCCAGCACACACACACACATCACACACCTCACACACACCTGTACAATACAAAAACAAACACAATCAAAGGGACACTTTCTGACATTTCAGATTCTGAGAAAACTCAAACAGTCTCAAATAAAAATACAGAATTCCAATGTAGTCTGCTACTCACAAGAACCATGTCGTTTAGTCAGTGGCGACTATTATGATATAATCCAGCACACCGTTCAAGCAAAAGAAACTAACACAATTTGTACTCGGGATGGAGACATAGGGTTTTAATCAGGAGCTGGTTCCTCTATGCCCTGTGAAGGACTGGCGTCCCCTCCAGGGTGTATTCCCGCCTTGCGCCCGATGATTCCAGGTAGGCTCTGGACCCCCCGCGACCCTAAAATTGGATAAGGGTTACAGATAATGGATGGATGGATGGTTCCTCTATGTTGTTGTAAGTCTTTGCTCTTCTTAGAAGACCTTATCCTAGGAACGACATTAAAATCATCGCTAATGTACTAGGTTCAAACACTCCACAGGCCTTCGCCCGGGAGATTCAAAAACTTCTAAACCATGTTCGGCCATGACTATTGTGCCCAGAACATCTCATTTAATCCTAATTGTCTTCTATAGATATACTACACACGGTGTGAACAGGAAGACGGCATCCATGGCCATTATAATAGAAACACAAACCAAACCCAAAATCACCCGCAATGACCATTAGATGAAAGTGGTGCTACTTTAACTTAAGTTCTGCAGTACGCTGGTGTCAGTTAGCACAGGCTGCAGCTATCTTCCTTCTGCTGTAATTCAATGCTAGACGCAGTCATAAACTATTCATTAACCCAGAGAGGTGTGTGTGTGGCTATTCACTAATTGTTTGCATTGCAGTCCAAATCTACAGTACATTCACTATGTCTTTCTAACAAACAGAACCTTGTATTTGAATATTCAGACAGTAAGTAACTCCTGCAGCATTAAATGAGGAATGGAGAGTGAAAAGCCTTTCATTGCTACAGTATTTAATATTAAGGAATGTGTTAAAGATGCACTGTGTATACTGACCTCTCTGGTGGAAATATGTAATTGCATGAAACCTGTACAAGAACATTTTGGGTTGTTTCTAAACGTGTGTTTCTAAATGCTAAAATGCTAATTGACACAAGAAACTTAATTTTGAAACAAATTAAAAACCTGAACCAGTTTGTCCAGCCACCCATGCCCCAAAACTACAACCCACAAAGAAGACAATGGGGGGGGGGGGGTTGGGCTAGCTGAGAGGCCTATACAACCTTAAAGTCACACAACCTTACTGGCAGCCCCCAAAAATCATTACTGACCACAACACTTTTCTCCAGTCTGGGTTCTAACAGTGAAGTGATATTTCTGCCTTATTGATCCACCCCTCGAGAGAGAGTTGTAAAAGCCAGGTGTCCTAAACTTTGCCAAGCAGGATATAAGAGTTTAAAAATGATTCTTAAAGGCACAGAGCAACAGGACAGCAGAGAAAGAGCCTCTCCCTCATCCCGGAGGATCATTTACCACAGACAAAACCCAGTCACCTGTTCCCACGGTTTCCACAGCAACAGCCAAAGGTCAGAGACTTTGTTTGTGGAGCTTGGTTGCTTTAGGCTAAATGCAGGTGCTCAGACTAAATCACCTGAAAACCCCCAGAGAAATTCAATACAGCACAGCCTCAGCGAGCCCAGGGTAAGGGGCAGTGATATGGACATAATAAGACATTCCCGATACACGATACATATTTATATAAAATCAGATAATAACAGCATCATTACAGAATTTATTACAATGATAAACGTCAACATGTCTAAGAAGGTATCCTTAACCCTCTGGGGTCGAAGAACGTGCCGGCACGTCAAATACGACCATTCGCGACGTTTCTATTAATATCTCAGCGATAGCACAGCGCAGAAATACAGTTCAAACACTCTGTGAATGTGCAGAAACTGCTCTTTCGAACGCATGTTATCACGACACTGTACATCCCGAGTTACCAGCCTATGAATAAGTTTGAGACACGCCTCCTCTGCCTCTCGCCGTGTCTCACTGGTGGATTCGCTTGTTTTTAAGACTCGGATAAAACTATTTCAATCACAAAAACAACTCCTCTACGAGTAAAGGGATGTTTTCACAAGAAATATAAAGATTTTCTAAAATCCGATTTAGGTTTTTCAGAGTTAGAGGTTCATAAATGGCTTTGTTCTGAACATTTTGATATAAAACAAACCAGATTCCAAAAAAAGTTGGGACACTTAAAAAAAAAATGTGAATAAAAACTGAATGCAATGATGTGGAGATGGCAAATGTCAATATTTTATTCGTAATAGAACATAGATGACAGATCAAAAGTTTAATCTGAGTAAATGTAACATTTTAAAGGAAAAATATATTGATTCAAAATTTCACAGTGTCAACAAATCCCAAAAAAGTTGGGACAAGTAGCAATAAGTGGCTGGAAAAAGGAAATTGAGCATATAACGAACAGCTGGAAGACCAATTAACACTAATTAGGTCAATTGACAACATGATTGGGTGTAAAAAGAGCTTCTCAGAGTGTCAGTGTCTCTCTGAAGCCAAGATGGTAAGAGGATCACCAATTCCACCATTGTTGGGCAGAAAGATAGTGCAGCGATACCAGGATGGTGTTACCCAGCGTAAAATAGCAAAGACTTTTAAGTTATCACCATCAACCGTGCATAACATCATCAAAAGATTCAGAGAATCTGGAACAATTGCTGTGCTGTAGGTAAAAGCATGCCGCAACAAAAAAACATGATGACAAAAAACATAATGAGTGAAGACTGGAAGTACTTTTAAAAAAAGTCGAGAACAATGACACTATACGAGAATAAAACTGAAGGCTAAATCAGGGATGGGGAGGTTAGTGTAGCTCTCTTATGCAGCAGATAGAGGTCACATGTCCCAAATATTGACTAACGCACTTTTAAATGTTCCTCCAGAGGTTGTTTTATTTTCCCTCCCCAATAAACATCACACCAGACATACTTTTCAGTTGGTACTCAATCAAACCGAGCTAGAAAGAGTTGTAATTTGGTTCTCGAACAAATGCAGTTCTAGGAAGCATTCTGATTTGGTTCTTGAACAAACCCACTCTATGAAGCACACTTATTAGTTATTCAGCAAATGTCTCCGACACGGCTAAAATAAGGGATACGTTTGGAAACTGAGTGACTAAAAGAGAAAGAACAAGAGAAACTAAATGAGAGAGCAGGGAGTGAGACGGTACAAGAGAAAAAGAGTGTGAGAGAGAAAGGAGAAAGTGAAAGTGAGAAGGATGGAGCTAGACAAAGAGAGAGAGAGAGAAAAGAATGTGTGTGCAAATGTAAAAGAAAAGAACATAAATGGTCTGAATGTTTGAGTATATCAGTCTACATTTCAAAAACAATGACCAAACTACATAATAATAACCAGGTAATAAATATTGACGTTGTGTGAGTAAGCATCCTGAGATGATGACGTCATGTTTCATTTTAAGAAGCAAAGCTATTTGCAACTGCAACATGCAAGCAATTTCCAACAGTTAGGGTACTGCCATATGTAACCACTTCCTTCACTCAGTGTGTGTGTGTGTGTGTGTGTGTGTGTTCAATTGTAACCTCATACTGAAGAAAACCTCTGCTGTTAATAAACTGAAAATCTCTGTACTGTTGTGAACTACATTAGGGTGCTATTCCACAAAGCAGCATTAATAGGTTATGATATCGTAAAGGCTAAGCACCACTTAATGGAGCTCCATGAATATTCCACATTATTGTAGTTACTGACAGATATAAGTATGAATTAAAATGAAAATAGCAGCTTAATTTGCTTTAAAACGGACAATTTTATTAAATTGACGGAAAAACTCGCTACGGAAATTCTCGAACGCGACCGTGACGTCACTGGTGGACAACAGCTGAACAACGCCGCGGTAAAACACCGTTATGACCGACTGTTATGACAGTATCTAGCTAAATAACCAACATTATTCATGACAATAGCCTAGCAATAAGCTAAACTCAAATGTAGAGGTACCGTTATTCTTGTAAATGTGATCGAAGTCGAACTCGAATTCATCCGACACTATAAACCTCCGTAATGCAGCTACGTATCCGAGTATAATCTGAGACACCGAGTTTAGCGAGTCAAGCTAACGTTAACTAACACCAACTAAAACAGGCGAAGTGAGTGTCCTTACCCTGTTTACCTCCATGTTACAGAGGCTCTTGAACACCTTTCGTTGGTGTCCTTACATGCCCATATTGTTGGAAAAGCGCCAGTGAAATGAGCTACAGATAACGGAGTGAGCGGATGGTCCTTTCCAAAGTGCCCGTTTAAAGTGGACAAGTTTAGTCCATTTTCTGGATATTTTGGGATCTTTGGGCCATTTGTTCACAGATGTCCCACTGTACATTGAATGATTGCAGCCAAAAACAACACACCTTTTCCTCATTTTGCATTAAATTAAGTGCAGCTTCTAGAGTGTTGTCCACCATCTACGTCACAGGCAAGACGCCTATTAGAGTTTCCCAACACCGCTGGGGGGGGGGGGGGGACCAACGGTCTTTTAAACCTTATTCCTTCAATTAGTAAGAAATAACATGTTTTCTGACTCTCAATAAACACAAGTTAGGAACTCAACCACTGTATTTATTTGTTTGACACTTTCATAGAGCTGCTGCTTAGCCTTTAAGGACTGTGCAATTACGAATGTCTGTCAGCCCTTTTTCCTTTTGGGTACATTGGATTTCAGTCTAATGTGATCTGGTTAAACTGAAAAATCCTGCTTTGTGGAATACCCCACAATGATGCAAAATATACAATGATACAATGATTCCTAATAATTAGTGCGTTGGGCCCAATTGTTGGACACTACACACTAATTAGTAATGGATGCACACACTATTCTGATGATGCACTTAGTACTACTTTCTAATGAGTTGAGATTGTTCAGACACATATTACAATTACAGCTGATCATCCCATGACCCTGAGCGCTCAGATAAATCATTACCAAGCTCATAAAAGTGTCACTGAATTGACGACTGTATTTTCACAGCAAGCAAATCAGACTCTCAATTTAGTCTATTTTATAATACATAAAGAAATAAGGCATAAAAACAAAGATGATGTTAAATGGAGCACAACAAACTCGACAGACATAAAGAAATAAGTATATAGCTTGAATATGGCGAACAAAGCAAAGAATTATTCAAAGACAGCTTTTCTGCTCCTGGCTTATAATTCCTGGGTGCCTTGGGCTTGAAAGTAAACAGAGGGTCATTCTCAGCTGTGGTTTAAATCGCTCGTTCTGAACAGGACTCTTTAGACAGGGGAAGGGGGAGCAGAGTGCCATGTCCCAGACGACTGTTTTCTTCTGTTGTTTTTGACTTTCACATACTACAAAAAAACTGAACTATTTTAACACATTTTTGAAAATAATTTTACTCTCCTTTTCTTCCCCATTTCCTCCCTCTGCCCGGCCTCCTTCACTCTGTTTCTCCTTCTCTCTTTCTCCATTGTCTTTCCACAGTGATGAAGCAGTTTATCAGGTTTAGCCCTGCCTCCATGGCAGTGGAGCATTTTACACACACACACACACACACCTCACTTCCGTATTCTCTCATTCACACACAAGACAGACATCTCAATGTCGCTTAAAGACAACACAACCTCAGGAAAAGAAACCAAATCAATCCTTACTGACCTCTACCACAGTCATACACACACCCACACACACACACACACTATACACACACCCACAACCAAACACAAACAATGTAAGAGTTTAAAGTGTAATCCTGCATATTTTTCTATGACAAAAACAAAAATAAATGTAGTTAAACTATCAGCAAAAGAGTCCAGACTTTATAAAGTGCTTTTTACTAAATGTATTTTACCAAATTATTTCAAATAAACATGGATCTGTATTAACATTACACTTAAAATTACATGCAGTGCACAACCATGCGTTCTGACACATTGAAAATGTAGTTGGTATCTGTGTGTTGGGGGGGGGGGTGTCTGTAAGCACTGATGGAGGTGAACCACATTAAAACATTTCCTGCTATACAGTGAGTGGCTTCCTTGTAAGAGAATGGTGTTTTAGGCGCGAAGAGGAGAGCCATCTGTGACCTTTAAACTTTAAACTGGGTTGTCAAATCCAGCTAAGAACATTTGAAAAGGTATCTGAAATGTTCCTACTCTGCTGCTCTTCCTCATGTTGATATCCAAGGTGATTTATAAGACACTGAAATGTGGGTGCAATGGTATCCCGGGTGGTTGCTAAAGTGTTGCTAGGTTGTTGGTATGGCGCACACAGTGGTTGCAAAGGTGTTGGTAAACTGTTGCTAAGTTATCCCAGGTTGTTGTTAAATTGTTGCTAGGCCGTTGCTAATGCATCTGTGTAAGGTAGGTGTTACGGCTAGGTTGTTGCTGTGGTGTATGGTGTAAATTTGAATGACAATTAAATCTGTCTAATGCGGTTATACCAATGTCTACAGCCGCTTAAACTCTAAAACAAGAGTTCAACAATAAACTGGAATTAACAATTAACACTAGTTAATTACACAAATATATACACTACTATAAATAGTGAAATACAGTTCACACCAACTCATACCCTAGTGAAAACCGCAAATGACAACTTGCACAATTCATAACTCATCAATGACGACTTATTTACACACGAGCCAAAACTGTACAATATGAACCAAACCTAACCCAACACTCTGTAATCTGCAGGAAGTCCTCATGTCGAGGCAGGTTTGTGATTCTGTTACATTACTGTACGGAGCCTGTCAAACAAACGTGGTTTACGATAAAACACAGCGGTTTCCTGAATTCAAGACTGCGTCTCACAGATTAAAGAGATCAAGAGACAACACAGAACACAAGGCTGAATGAGACCTAACACAAGCTGCCGTGAAACGATGAACCTGTAACCCTTAAACACAGTGTGCTTCCTTTTACAAAACATTTCCTCGTTCAGTTGCAACAGCAAGTGATGCATTACCTAAGAGTAGGCCATAACAACTAGCACCTGATATCCACTCCGTGGCCACTTTATTGGAAACCCCTCTGGTGAGGACACCTCACTAATGTAAAGTTAGAGTCAGCTGTTGCTCCATCCGTGGACGTACACCACTGCACCTTTCTGACCACAGAACAGCTATTGTCTGCATCATTTTGGGCGGCTGACCACCCTCGATGCAGTACCTTGACACAGTGAAACTGAAAATCCCAGCGACAGCAGAGTGTCTGTGGCACAGCGATGAATGTCGATGAACAGACGAGCTATGGTCCATAACTGGACACTATACGTGGGATCTGTGGACAGTGAGTCAAAGTACAAGCTAGAGGTTGTCACCAGAGTTGTCCAATAAATGGACAGTTTGCCACAACATGGCCAAGAAAGTGGGAGGACTTGCAATAAAGTAGCCAGGGAGTGGGAGGAGCATTCAACATTGGCCAGGGACAGTAATCCATGAGGCTAACTTTTCTCAGGCTTTGCAATACGTGTACGTACGTACGTCTATGTGTGTGTGTGTTTGTGTACTCACTCGTGTACTCGTCTAACCCGTCTAATCAGATTAACCTACCAGGTTAAACACAGTCTCCACGATGTCCCGGCTTGAGACCTCTCCCGTCTGTACCAGGCCCAGGAGCACGGCGAATTTCATCCGAATTCCCCGTATGGGGACTGTAGGGGCTTCGCTGGCCATGACTCGGTTGGGCTCAGGTGTGTCTCTCGCGCTCAGGTGAGGGAAGGCACCTGATCTGCAGGTGCCCGCGAGCCCAGCCTCTCAGTTCCCAAAGGCTTTGGCTCTGGTAACGCAGATGATAACCATCCACAGCAGGGAAAACAGGGTTCCGCCCGCGCGCTCTCGTGTGTTTCACTTTGACTCACTTTCCCTCTCCTTGACGTTACCTGTCGAGTGTCATTCAGAGTGCGCGTTCACGACAAACGAGCGAGAGAGCAAGCTGTCAACGAACGTTGGCTGGGGTGCGCGCGCACGCTCGCTCGCTCGCTCGTAACTTTAGCCGAATGCTAACAGTTTTCTAACTTTTGGGGGCGGAATTCGCGCACACGCAAACCGCCTTCTCTCGCCCTGTCTGCGTCTAAAACACCTCGCGCTACCCACCACAGCGAAGGAGAAACTTGCTAACTTACAAATCCCCTCAGACACACAGAAAATGAAGGCTTCGGAGAGGAAAACGACAGGGAAAAACGCTCCGAATCGCTCAGTCACACCCGCCGCGACTCGCGCGACCTTCACGTATCGATAAGATTCGTCGTGCGAGCGGTTTAATCCGACAGTTTCCAGATAATGTGATCGATCCGCCGCTCTCTGCTTCTCGCCTCCGCCATGTCAGTGGAGCCACTGAGAGCGAGACGCGCATGCGCATGAGCGCGCAGGCGGGAGGCGCGTGCCAACTCAGGTGTGGCGCAGGTACGAGTCGCTAGTGACGTGGGAGAGACAAAGCCCCGCCTCTCTCGCGACACGATTGGCACGTTAGTTCATATTTATAAGCGTTCCGCCGCTCTCGACCGTTAAAGTCCTGCCTCCCCCTCGCTGGATTGGCTAACAGAATAGACGCGTTGACTACCAGCCAATCATAGCGCAGAAGAGGCGGGTCACTGTGAGCCCAATAATATTATTTTAAAAAATTATAATTAAATTCGTAAATATTTATTATACTAAGTATTAGAATCTTCTTGATTCTTTTAAAATAAGGTTTTTCAATTAAATTAATAAATTATTATTTATTGTTATCATTCATATTATTAATATTATTAATATTTTTTGTTGGTGTAATTATCATTGCTGTCATTGCAGTGGCAAAGGTGAATATTTAGTGTGTTTAGTGTGTAGTGTGTGAATAAAAGTGTTTTACAAAATTAAAATATTTAAAAAATAAGTGCAATGGGAAACATTATAAAGTGGTGGCTGTATGTAAAGTGTGGAGGAGGGGGGGATTAACTGCAATGGGACAAACTATGAAGTGCAAAGGATGGAAAAAAAAGTCCAGAGGGAAAAAAATACAGTGGGTTTATTAACTAATTGCATATTTATTAACTATATGTATACTAATTTTGTCTTTGGAAATAGAAGGAAGGAGACAGACACCAAAGAAGAACTTTAGTGTCTATTTCCTTCTTTCTATTTCCTAAAGACAGAATTGGTAAGATGTTTACGAGTTATAATTTTGCTCTGTTGTACTGGGAGTTTGCGCTCTCCTTCCCCAGAGCCATGTGTGTATGTGTGTGTTTATGTGTACACCAAGTTTCAGTCACTTTGTGAGGACCATAATCTGTTTACATACTTACACTGTTTTTATTTTGGCCACATTCTGGTCCCAAAGACATAAATCAAACATGTTTCAGGGTTTGTTTTAATGTCAGAGATAGGCTTGGGCTAATAGCAGATATGGTTAAGATAACAGTAAGGCTCCACAAAATGTGCCCACAACAAATATCAACAGGTTTGTGTGTGTGTGTGTGTGTGTGTGTGTGTGTGTGAGCTTCTCCTTCGACAACAGACCCTTGGTGCCATTGCCTTGGCGTTAGCTTACTTCACAACCGGAGCAAAAACTAAGTGAAGCTTATTGTAATGAATTGAACACACAACAATCACTATATACCCATCTTAATTAAGACCGTTTTAACAAGAAAAAACATAATTTATACACTTTATCACATTTTATTTTGTGCTTTCTGCATTTACCCATTAATGAGCTCCTCCACTAATTACCAAACACTTTATTTGAACATGAGTGAACTGAGTTGAAAATAAAATGTTGATTGTGAGTTTTTTAAATCCATTCCCACTGAAGAGAATCATGCAGGGCGTTAGTTCAGGGGTTCACTGCTGGTGCTGAAGGAGAAATGAAATGCTGGATTTTATGTTGTAGCTTATGGAGTCCTGATGGTTAAGGAAACTCCTGAAATAGATGAACAATTTGAGCCACACCACAGTGACCTTGCTGGACATTCAAATTCTGTAACTCACACAGCTTGAATGGCCTGTTTGGTCACTGCTGGCTTGTGTGGGTGTCTTTACACTATCAGCACACAATTTGTGTAGATAGCTGTTACTGTTTTTATGCGTGTACAAACTTAAGTCCGTGTTTATACATAACAGTGTGTCATAGAGCTTGTTTACACCTGGCACTAACACGCGTTGGATGTCCAGACCTGTGAAAACTGAACAGAATCCATTTACACTTTTTATTATCATCTGTGCCTGGTTTGAGATTTTAGTGAGAGTTAAAAACCCTTTATAAAACACATATAAACATAAATGTAATCTTTACTTTACAGCCAACTGTGAATATTTTTTTTTCACTGGCTACACTCTTAATAATAAAGTTGCTACCAAAGGTTCTTTGAGCGATGCCATAGAAGAACCACCTTTAAAAGGTTCTTCACACTCACACGTCTCTTGAGCAAACAAACAAAAGTGGTTCTTCTATGGAATCGTTCAAAGAAACCTTTGTAACACCTTTATTTTTAAGAGCATAGATCCAGCCTGTTATATGCTGCTCCACATTTAGTGCTTTTATTTTTAAACAAAGTGAGCCAAAAAGAGTGGGTCATGCTTCAGTTTCTGTTTTGATAGATACTGCAGGCTCTGAGGAGCACGTACCCAGGTACACTGTCAGAGAAATGCGCCTTGATCCCTGTTGCTGTCACTCTAATGGTACATTCATTCATTCATTCATTATCTGTAAGCGCTTATCCAGTTCAGAGTCATAGTGGGTCCAGAGCCTACCTGGAATCATTGGGCGCAAGGCGGGAATACACCCTGGAGGGGGCGCCAGTCCTTCACAGGGCAACACAGACACACACATTCACTCACACACTCACACCTACGGACACTTTTGAGTCGCCAATCCACCTACCAATGTGTGTTTTTGGACTGTGGGAGGAAACCGGAGCACCCGGAGGAAACCCACACAGACACAGGGAGAACACACCACACTCTTCACAGACAGTCACCCGGAGGAAACCCGCGCAGACACGGGGAGTGCACACCACACTCCTCACAGACAGTCACCCGGAGGAAACCCACGCAGACACAGAGAGAACACACCACACTCCTCACAGTCACCCGGAGGAAACCCACGCAGACACAGAGAGAACACACCACACTCCTCACAGACAGTCACCCGGAGGAAACCCACGCAGACACAGAGAGAACACACCACACTCCTCACAGACAGTCACCCAGAGGAAACCCATGCAGACACAGAAAGAACACACCACACTCCTCACAGTCACCCGGAGGAAACCCACGCAGACACAGGGAGAACACACCACACTCCTCACAGACAGTCACCCGGAGGAAACCCATGCAGACACAGAAAGAACACACCACACTCCTCACAGTCACCCGGAGGAAACCCACGCAGACACAGGGAGAACACACCACACTCCTCACAGGCAGTCACCCAGGGGAAACCCACGCAGACACAGGGAGAACACACCACACTCCTCACAGACAGTCACCCGGAGGAAACCCACGCAGACACAGAGAGAACACACCACACTCCTCACAGACAGTCACCCGGAGGAAACCCACGCAGACACAGGGAGAACACACCACACTCCTCACAGACAGTCACCCGGAGGAAACCCACGCAGACACAGGGAGAACACACCACACTCCTCACAGACAGTCACCCGGAGGAAACCCACGCAGACACAGAGAGAACACACCACACTCCTCACAGACAGTCACCCGGAGGAAACCCACGCAGACACAGGGAGAACACACCACACTCCTCACAGACAGTCACCCGGAGGAAACCCACGCAGACACAGGGAGAACACACCACACTCCTCACAGACAGTCACCCGGAGGAAACCCACGCAGACACAGAGAGAACACACCACACTCCTCACAGACAGTCACCCGGAGGAAACCCACGCAGACACAGGGAGAACACACCACACTCCTCACAGACAGTCACCCGGAGGAAACCCACGCAGACACAGGGAGAACACACCACACTCCTCACAGACAGTCACCCGGAGGAAACCCACGCAGACACAGAGAGAACACACCACACTCCTCACAGACAGTCACCCGGAGGAAACCCACGCAGACACAGGGAGAACACACCACACTCCTCACAGACAGTCACCCGGAGGAAACCCACGCAGACACAGGGAGAACACACCACACTCCTCACAGACAGTCACCCGGAGGAAACCCACACAGACACAGAGAGAACACACCACACTCCTCACAGTCACCCGGAGGAAACCCACGCAGACACAGAGAGAACACACCACACTCCTCACAGGCAGTCACCCGGAGGAAACCCACGCAGACACAGGGAGAACACACCACACTCCTCACAGACAGTCACCCGGAGGAAACCCACGCAGACACAGAGAGAACACACCACACTCCTCACAGGCAGTCACCCGGAGGAAACCCACGCAGACACTGGGAGCACACCACACTCCTCACAGACAGTCACCCGGAGCAGGAATCGAACCCACTCTAATGGTACACTCAAGAGTAAATAATCAGTACCTTTAGCAACATAATTGTACCCTATTCTATTACAATTAGATTTTAAAATGGTGCTGATTTCATACAAACCATTTCATCTCCAGGTCATAGGTTAAAGATTATGTTAGTCCTATAATGACATAATTGAAATAATCCCCTCCTCTTTTGGAGACGAGAATGTAGTGTACCTTCAGGGAACTAAACTGGACTTTAAAACTTTTAGTACCTCTACCGTACCTTTTTCTCTGAGAGTGTTGCGGACACATTTGGGCCAAATCTGTCCCCCCACAAATGTCATGAGCCGGGCTTGACCTGAGGAGGCAACCAGACTCACCCTGAATGAACGCGATTAATCAAAGGCAAACGTGGGCCATGAGAGAACTGCAGAGGTACCACATTTGGGCCAAACATTCATTGCTATGTTAGTAAGCAGCTCAAGCAACCTCAAACCTTAAACAATTTTGACTTATTGTTGGAGGACTGTACTTGTAAATGGGGAATGTAGATATGATATATGATATATAGAAGCGGCACGGTGGCGCAGCAGGTAGTGTAGCAGTCACACAGTTCCAGGGGTCTGGAGGTTGTGGGTTCGATTCCCGCTCCGGGTGACTGTCTGTGAGGAGTGTGGTGTGTTCTCCCTGTGTCTGCGTGGGTTTCCTCCGGGTGACTGTCTGTGAGGAGTGTGGTGTGTTCTCCCTGTGTCTGCGTGGGTTTCCTCCGGGTGACTGTCTGTGAGGAGTGTGGTGTGTTCTCTCTGTGTCTGCGTGGGTTTCCTCCGGGTGAATGTCTGTGAGGAGTGTGGTGTGTTCTCCCTGTGTCTGCGTGGGTTTCCTTCGGGTGCTCCGGTTTCCTCCCACAGTCCAAAAACACACGTTGGTAGGTGGATTGGCGACTCAAAAGTGTCTGTGAGGAGTGAATGTGTGAGTGTGTGTTGCCCTGTGAAGGACTGGCGCCCCCTCCAGGGTGTATTCCCGCCTTGCGCCCAATGATTCCAGGTAGGCTCTGGACCCACCGCGACCCTGAACTGGATAAGGGTTACAGATAATGAATGAATTAATGATATATAGAAAAAAACATTCATTCATTCATTGTCTTTAACCTCCTATTCAGTTCAGAATCACTGTGTGCAAGGCAGGAACACACCCTGAATGGGGAGCCAGAGCCATTTATATATGATTACAAAAGCAGTAAATGATTTAAATGCAGAAAACTGATTTATATTTTAAGAGTTGAACATTATCATGCAATTATTTGTGTTTATACAATGTACATATACAAGGAATAATGTCTTTTGCATTTAACCCATCCATGGTAGTAAACAAACACAGACATGTGTGCACTAGGGGCAGCAAGCACACACACACACACACACACATGCAACCAAGCAGTGGGCAGCCATCCCAGCATCCTGGGAGCAGTTAGATTTAGGTAGGTGTCTTGCTCATAGGCACTTCAGTCTTATCTTGAGGCAGGAGAACTACACAGCCCAGGTATTCCCCAGGCCAGTCATGAAAATCCAACCAGGACCCTTGTCCCAAGACCACTTCTATAACCATTAGGCCACTGCATTGTTTCACGTCCTGAAGAAAAATAATATTTGGGTATTTTTATCTCATATGCTACATTATGGAAAACATTAGTTGTGTATTTAAGTTTAATTTGAGCTTTTTAAGTTTAATTTAGTTTAATTTCAGACATCTTTAATTGTCTGTTTGTGTACGTTATCACTTATATACAGACTCACCAAGGCCCAACATGTAAAAGCAACAGATACCATGTAAATGAGGTGCATCTGAGGAGGTTTCAGCTTTTCTCACTGCTGATATATTCAAATGTTGACATTTTAAATGAGTTAACCTTCATTTCCGTTGAAGGCAGTGCTTCAACTCGGTGTTAGATGAGATCACCAGAATACCACAGGCCTTTTCCTTTCCACTCAGAATATTAATGATTATTTTATAATAATTCGATTATATTTGGTTCATTACTTTCTCATATTTCTACGCTTTTATAATATTACAGCTCTAGTCAGGCTGAGCGGGTTTTGAAGTCGATTCCCAATTTTGACCACAGGATAGCGCAATTCAGCCATCCTTCGTCTCGCGATATTACGCGTGTTTCTCGCTATCGGTCTTTAAGTCTCGCGATAGTTCCCCATCTCCTCCTCTTTCGCTCCCTGCGTTCATCATGGCGGTCGGTAAGAATAAGAGACTCACCAAAGGAGGCAAAAAAGGTGCCAAAAAAAAGATGTAAGTCTCTTAATTTACAGGTTGTGTGATTACTAAGGTTTTGATAGACAATGCCACGATGTTTGGGGTTATTAAATGGTCGGATGGATCAGATATTTAAAGGATTGTGAACGAAGCGCCGCGGCGGTGCCAGTTCGACGGGTTTAAGTCATGGGAAAAACGAGTAGAAAGTAAAGAATAATTCCGTTTAAGCGCCTACAACCGGGTCTTTTAGCTCGTGAAAGCACGTTCTTGTTTTGTTTTAAAACTAAAGCTCTGAGTGAAGGGCACTTGACGTTCTTGTTGGGCTCTCTAAACTTCCTTCATGTGCTGTTGAAGCTGATGTGTCCCCAGAGTTCACCGCTCTTCATCAATGAGATCGAGAGTCTTTTTGAGCTCAAATACTGATTTCCTGTTAAAATAAGCTTTAGGGCGTCGTTTCTTCGAGGCCTTTAGCTGGTTGCTGCTGTTCAGTGTCGAGGCTATGCTAATGACTGCTTTCTGTAGTTATAAATCACATCTGTAGTAGTGTTTAACACCTGCAAAAATCACCTATTGTAATTTGACTTAAGTATTTGTTGGATGTAATGTCACTTTTTGCAGCTTTTGAGTTCTTAAACTTGCTTCCCAAACGTTAAGTCTTAATCTTAGTACATTATCCCTATACTGCATTAACCTGTGCCGAGAAAACACTTGCCCCTATTGCAGTTTTGATATATTTCTAGACGTGGTTAGGAGAATAAGGTTCAGGATTTGTAGCTGTGAGCTGAACTCCAGTAAATTCTCAATGTGATAAGACATTTCTTTATGAATATAGCTCTCAATGGTGTTCAGTCTTTATCTAGAAAGTGGAAGTTCAGCTTGAGGATTCTGAGAGCTGTTGTTTCTTTTTTTCCAGTGTTGACCCTTTCTCCAAGAAGGACTGGTACGATGTCAAGGCGCCGGCCATGTTTAACATCCGCAACCTGGGCAAGACCCTGGTCACCAGGACTCAGGGAACCAGTGAGTAGAGAGAGAGAGAGAGAGAGAAGCATGCTGTGTGTTTTGGTTTGTCAAAGAATGGGTTATTGAACAATGTCCACTGATTTCCCCGCTGCAACCAAAGATCCTGAACCTGTGAGAAATTTTACACGTGTAGGTTTCTGTATTGATGTTCTGCGTAGTGTCAGTGCCTAGTTGTTAATACAGGTTGTACATTAATTAAAACGTCCAACCACTGGACAGATGTGCCACAGAAATCAAACTGAGTGTAAATCAGTGTATTTCTCAAATGTGTGTAAGGTTTAAACCCTGCTCTTCCGTTCGAATTCCATGCTTTTCAATGGGATTCGCAGAACAGATGAATTTCACATACATTAGTTTGTGGCCAATAAAACTCTTGCATCAACTGCTTTTTGGCCAATGGCGATGCTGTTCTGGCTGTGAGACCCATGGCTTTGTTCTGTCACTGCTCTGTCAGGGCTGGTTGTGGCGCTTACAAAACAGGAGATTTAAAGCACTGATCAAACGCATACAAACTGGTCCCAGCTGAAAAAAAATGATTCTTTTATTTGTGATCACCTGATGTTCCCACAGATGCTATTTCAATGTTCTTTAACACTTAAAGCTAGTAACTGAATGTGATGATTCTTTAAGGAATCGCCTCCGACGGTCTGAAAGGACGCGTGTTTGAGGTGAGCCTCGCTGATCTGCAGAACGATGAGGTGGCTTTCCGTAAGTTTAAACTCATCACCGAAGACGTCCAGGGGAAGAACTGTCTGACCAACTTCCACGGGATGGACCTGACAAGAGACAAAATGTGCTCCATGGTCAAAAAATGGCAGGTACGGTGTCCTATTGTCTTTTAAAACGTTTACTTAATGGAAACACGTCTGTATGAAGGTGGCTGATCATCTGTATAGATAACTAGTGTTTTTCTTTTTCTGTCAACTTTGTGTGAGAGACTGTAACTGGCTCTTGGCCAATTTACACAGGTTTTTAGTGTATAAACGTAATGGTAAGGCTGTAATATAAATTCTCTGGAGATAATTGTCCTCCAATTCCTCTACAGCTCCTGGAATAGTTGTTTCTCTATGGTTTATACGCGTTTAATGTAATGATCTAGTGCAGTTAACAGTTCCGCAGCTGATTTCCCTTTTTTTGTGGCCGAATATTCCATTTATTCTTTTAATCCAGACCATGATCGAAGCCCACGTGGATGTGAAAACCACCGATGGTTACCTCCTGCGTCTTTTCTGCGTGGGTTTCACCAAGAAGCGAACAAATCAGATCAGGAAAACCTCATATGCTCAGCATCAGCAGGTCCGTCAGATCCGCAAGAAAATGATGGAGATCATGACCCGTGAGGTCCAGACCAATGACCTGAAGGAGGTGGTCAACAAGCTGTAAGTGGGGGGTTTATTCAATATGTTGTTCTCCCTCAAAAGGAGTAAACTGCCACCGCTCACACGTCTGTATATCTAGATACAGAGAATTTGTGAATTCAGTCAGGAGAAAGTAACGAGAGGTGCTTCATCCGTATCAGTTCTATAACGTTAGCATTTCTTGGACATTCTTTAGTAATATTCAGTAGTTCCTCCACTTCTAGACAAATTGCAAGTCTAACTTCAAACTATAAAGGTTCAGGTGTTTGTATGTGCTGATATTCTCTACAGTCTTCTCCAGTCCGTGTTATCAGAAGTGTTTCTGTGTTACACATGCATCTTGCTCACAAGCACTAGCGCTCTGTCCAGTGTGTTCCTGCTTTGCAACCAATGATTCAGGATAAGCTCCAGACTCCCTGTAACCCTGGTCAGGACACAGCTAGGACAGAAGACGATTAGAGATTTGTTGTTGTTGCATTCTGTAAAAAATGCACTTGAAATGCCCGAAGTCAATGTGTACGTGGGCGTCTTGGTGTTTGTGTTTATGGTGAATCCTGGGGTAATTCCGCAGAACAGGATTTCTCTGGTTTAGCCAGAAAAGCTCTGTCATTTGTTCAAAAGGAAAATGGATGAGGGATAAGCTTTAACTTGCATTATATTGTTGAAATCTGATTTGTGGAGCAGTCACCAGTTTTATCCAGTGTTTATTGGTGCCCGGTGTTTGCTGGTCTTTGGATACAGTTACTTTTGTTTGTGTAGACCAGAAGCTCACAAACACTCATTTTTCAGTATTTTTGAACAGTTCTGCTAAACACAGTAATACTTCATCTGCTGGGGTTGAAGAATCTTTAAAAGAAAACTAGATAAATTCTCTACTAAAGTTTCCTTTCTCTTAATTCCTCCTGAATTCCCAGTGAATAATATCAGATCTTAGTTTGTGATTCAGAAATCACATTTATGTTCAGTCTGAGAGTGGGTTTTTAATCTTTGATAATATTGTAATGTTTTTATCATTATTTTTGTCGTTCAGGATCCCTGACAGTGTGGGTAAGGATATTGAGAAAGCCTGCCAGTCCATCTATCCCCTGCATGATGTCTATGTCAGGAAAGTCAAGATGCTGAAGAAGCCCAAGTTTGAGTGTAAGTTTCTGGGTTTCTGACATGTTACCACTTCAATACTAGGGGCTTTTGAGAGAGAGAGAAAAAACACACACCCCCGTGTTTTTATGTTTATGTACAAATCAAAGCCAGTCAGTGCTTGTCTAATGCATTTAAAGCTAGAACAGATTTTATTCTGTAGTGTGACACTTGTGTGAAGTTGTGTTCACTTTTTGGTGAGAGGTGAGTTCTTCTGCAGTGTTGTGATTCTGTTTTTTTCCTCTCCTCCCAGTGGGTAAACTGATGGAGCTGCACGGTGAGGGTGGCACCAGCTCCTCCAAACCAGCAGAGGGCGAAACTGGGGCTAAAGTGGAGCGAGCTGATGGCTATGAGCCCCCCATCCAAGAGAGTGTTTAAACTCTCACACAAACACCGTCAATAAAATCTGGAGATTTGAAACGTGTGTATTGTGGTTTGTTGAAAAAGGTTGGAGCATATCATACCAAGCCTCAGCCTTGATTCTCAACCCTGCTCGTGGTGAGACCACTGCTCTGCATCTTATAGTTTTCACCTCACTCTGTGGCAGTGGGCAGCCAGGATCAGGTTTTAAATTACACAACCTCCTCGGCAAAGTTTAATTTAAATGATTTGACTGATAGCACAGTAAAGAAAGCAGTGTGGGACACAACAGATTATAAAGCATCTTAAACAATTTATTAATGAATTACAAACATTGGGCTCAATGAACAAGACGTTAGAATATAAAACGTTTTAAAATCATTAACGTTCATACATTAAATAGTGATATATTCACAAAGAGACGGACTGAACGTCCATTAAACTTGCAATTTTATAATTTCAGAAAATGTGGCTTGAATAAATATCCCGTGTTAAGTCGTCATCCAGTAGATATTTTTATTTATCTCTAATCTGGCCATGTTGTATGATTTGATTGAATATGCATGCACTGTAGATACTTTATAAAGAGAAATCTCTAAGGAACTTCACATTTACAAACACTTCACACTAGAAATGTGATTAAAAAAAAGCAGGCGAAGTAAAGGTCAATCCACACCCGTCTGTTTCAGCAGGACCAAGGGCCTGAGGGTGAAGTTCAGGCGTTTTGTCGGTTAATCCACGTTAAAATCCAGGTGCTCCATGGATCAGAATCATGAGAAACCACCTTGAATTAAAACAAATGTCTGAGTAAACTGCAGGTTGGTGGCAGTTACCTTTAACAGAAGGATGATTTTTCATGTCTCGCCACAAGAGTGCAGCACGCACAGACTAGAGTAGATTACACATACTACAAAGTGGTTGTATACAACAGTGGAGAGGGAACTGGGGTTTTGGAAAGTAGCAGAGTGGCATATTAAATTACATCAGTGAATAAAAGTGTCATAAATGTGTGCCTGAGCTGCTAGGTACATAGAGAAGGTGCTGTGGATATTAACGCGAATAACTAATGTTTACCTGTGCACTTCTGTACGAAGGCAGATGGGAAGATTCCCTCTCTTCCGTTCAGTCTCCCACGGCACCAATCGGCATCGAGAAGCTCTTTCAGCATGATGACATCTCCTTGAACGAAGCCTAGTTCATCTTCTGCTTCTGGAGTGAAATCATACAGAGCCACCACCCACTGAATTCCTCCACGGTTCTCCACCTACACAAACGAGCACCGATAAACACATCTTCATATTTGATATGCTGATTATTACTCGTAATACATTTGAGAGCAAAAGTTTGGGCACTCCGTTCGAGTGTAGAGGTGAAGACCCAACACAAATGTGAACACATCTCTTATGGAAATTGAGTGCAGTTTAAAATATGCAGAAGTTTTATTTACTCAATCTGCATTAAATGATAGTGAGATAATCACAGTGAATTTTGAACGTGCACTCAGGATGTAAACTTGTTTTAGTTCAGCAATAATTACAGTGTTTCCTAACACATGACGCTCAGGGCGCCCAGACATAAGGTTTCTACATTTTCTAGGTTTACATGTTCTCTCAATACTGGGTTTATATCTCAACACCAAATTTGAGAGGAAATGTTGGAAAATAAGTAGAATTCCCCTTCACGATTCACTGGTTCTTTTTTTAAACCTCTAATAAGAGTATTCATTCATTCATTATCTGTAACCGCTTATCCAGTTCAGGGTCACGGTGGGTCCAGAGTCTACCTGGAATCATTGGGCGCAAGGGGGGAATACACCCTGGAGGGGGCGCCAGTCCTTCACAGGGCAACACACACACACACATTCACACATACGGACACTTTTGAGTCACCAATCCACCTACCAACATGTGTTTTTGAACTGTGTGAGGAAACCCACGCAGACACAGGGAGAACACACCCCACTTCTCACAGACAGTCACCCGGAGGAAACCCACGCAGACACAGAGAGAACACACCACACTCCTCACAGACAGTCACCCGGAGGAAACCCACGCAGACACAGGGAGAACACACCACATTCCTCACAGACAGTCACCCGGAGGAAACCCACGCAGACACGGGGAGAACACACCACACTCCTCACAGACAGTCACCCGGAGGAAACCCACGCAGACACAGAGAGAACACACCACACTCCTCACAGACAGTCACCCGGAGGAAACCCACGCAGACACAGAGAGAACACACCACACTCCTCACAGACAGTCACCCGGAGGAAACCCACGCAGACACAGAGAGAACACACCACACTCCTCACAGACAGTCACCCGGAGCGGGAATCGAACCCACAACCTCCAGATCCCTGGAGCTGTGTGACTGCAACTAATGAGAGTATATCATTTCATATTTATACCACAGCTTCATGAACCCATATAAGCTCTGTCCCCGAGTGATGTTATATAATTCAGGTTATTAATTTACAGATGTGTGCAGGTGTGTGTTACCTGAGCAGGTGAGGGAGGTGTTGGAGAAACAGGTGATGCAGCCATCCCTAAAACAACAGAAAAGCAATTATATTACAATAAGTGCTTGGAATATGAGGTGTTTTAATATATGATTACATTTATATATGTACATATAGAGATGAGAACAATTTTAGCACATTTCATGTCTCTTCTAAATTTCTTCTGCACACTGCAAGTTACCTTCTTGGCGAGCACATTTGTTTTAAGTAATATTCAGGGTTCTGTGTTTGTTCGCTGGCTTGTGGTTTTGAAAGATAGCTGTGGTAATGGTCACATGACTGAACGGGAAACATGCCCCGCTCTGTTGTGAGCAGCTGTCCCTAAATCAGGGTGAAAGGCCAAGTACTGTCCACAGCTGACACACACCCATACAGTGTAATGAAACAGACAAACACACATTCTTCACATTCCATCTAAGGGATGTTCACTGTTACAGTTACAGAGAGAGAGTTGGTCAATGGATTAAAGTAAACGTAAAGGAGAACGCAAGAGACAGGGAGTATATTCATTCATTCATTCATTCATTATCTGTAACCCTTATCCAGTTCAGGGTCGCGGTGGGTCCAGAGCCTACCTGGAATCATTGGGCGCAAGGCGGGAATACACCCTGGAGGGGGCGCCAGTCCTTCACAGGGCAACACACACACACACAGACACCTCTGAGTCACCAATCCACCTACCAACGTGTGTTTTTGGACCATAGGAGGAAACCCAAGCGGACACAGGAAGAACACACCAACTCCTCACACAGCCGTATACACGCAATATTGGACACAATGAATTTATTACAGGTAACAGTATCAGTTGTGAGATATGGGTTCTGTGTGTGTGTGTGTGTGTACCTGGTAGGGGGATCTTGCTGTGGTTGTGTTCTGACGTGGACGAAGGCAAGTCTTCCACGATTTCCACAAAGTTGAGGGGAAATATTCCAAGTTTTCCTCTAAGTTCCCCTTGAGCCCATTCCTCCCCCAAATACTCCTTAAGTCCAATCACATCTCCCTCAGAAAAACTCAGCTCATCAGACTGTTCCCCTTCAAAATCAAACCTCGCCACACACCGAGGACCCCTGCATAAACACACAAGCAGATACACACACAGAAACACTTGATCATTTTTAAGAAATTAATAACTCAATGTAATCATTACTCATATAATCAAAAAAATATATAATTTTCTTCAAATTTCACCAAATACACCAATGAAACCAGGGGAGCACTTTACACAGTATTAATCCTCACCACAAAATGAGCACAGATTTAAAGTTTAACATTCCACACACATTAACTGATGCAGTTAATCATTCTCACACTTTTTACACAGAAGTCTACAACTAAGGACTGTCTCAACTGAAGACATTCAGTCATCATCCATTATCTGTAACTCTTATCCAGTTCAGGGTCGCGGTGTGTCCAGAGTCTACCTGGAATCATTGGGCGCAAGGCAGGAATACACCCTGGAGGGGGCGCCAGTCCTTCACAGGGCAAAACAGACACACACACATTCACTCACACACTCACACCTACGGACACTTTTGAGTCACCAATCCACCTACCAACATGTGTTTTTGGACCGTGGGAGGAAACCGGAGCACCCAGAGGAAACCCACGCAGACACAGGGAGAACACACCACACTCCTCACAGACAGTCACCCGGAGGAAACCCACGCAGACACAGAGAGAACATACCACACTCCTCACAGACAGTCATCCGGAGGAAACCCATGCAGACACACACTCCTCACAGACAGTCACCCGGAGGAAACCCACACAGACACAGGGAGAACACACCACACTCCTCACAGACAGTCACCCGGAGGAAACCCACACAGACACAGGGAGAACACACCACACTCCTCACAGACAGTCACCCGGAGGAAACCCAAACAGACACAGAGAGAACACGCAACTGAAGACAGCCATGTTTAAAATATCTTTCTTACCTCACTGTGTCTGCAGATGGTTGCTTCTTTCTTGGATTAACAGGAGCGGGAGCAGGAGTGCCAGGTTGACTCTAAACACAAATATATTCACACCTTTTAAAATCAGAAATATTTAACAAATTTGCTCATGGCTTTTAATGATTTGACCAAATCTTAATTCAATACGATGCAGATTTACAGCTGATCCTTCAGTAAATATTTAAGACTAACTCTAAATATTACCTGTTTGTTTGTTTAGAAAAAAAGACAATGCTAATTGGTCACTTGCAGATCACATGTACACTTTCTACTGGTGAGGATATTCTGAACACTAAGATCTATCAGTGAAAATTGTCCCTGGGTAAAGCAGAGTTCAACCCTCACCAGAGGCTTGGCGTAGTTAATGGGGAAGAATCCAGTGACTCCTCGACAATTTCCCAGATACCACTCATTGTCCAACTGCTCCACATTAGTGACCACATCTCCAGCCCTTAGAGCCAGCTCTCCTGGACCCTCTAACACACACAGAAACACACGGAGGAGTGTATAACACACTGTTACAAAAGAGCGAGGCTGCAGCCATTTTCAAAAATCCTGGAAACTATCAATTATTATGTGAAAATAACAATTATACATCAAAATATATATATGTAAAAGTATGTTTTTATAGATATAGAGAATAAACATGAAGTGCTGCTACCTGGAGTGAAATCATAAAGAGCCTGAACCTCAAAGGTGCAATTTTTCACTGGATTCCCAAAAGCCTGAGGCCAAACAAATATAAATATTAGTTAATAGGTGTATATCTTTGACTTATTATACTCATATAATATCTCCGCATACTTAACCATATTGGTTACCTGTGTTGGCGCTGGATAATTCATATCACTAAAGGATGATGAGAGTGGAGTGATGATCTTTACATAAGATTTCTGAACTGTTCCCTTTGCGTCTCCCACCTGACACTCCAGCGTCTTACTGTCGATTTCACTGAGCAGAACCAGAACCTCATTTTTCTACATTGGACATAAAACAAGCCTCATATATAAATAGAGCTTCAACAGAGTCACACTGAGAAAACAAGCAAAAAATATATATTTAATAATAATTTTAAAAAAACCCTGTAAATATAAAACGTATTGCTTTTACCTGAAAGGACAGTTCTCCTAACTGAGCACTGTTGTAGTCATACTCAGCAATGGCATGAGGGATTTCTAGCTATAAAACACAGACCAGGAAGAGACACGTTCACAACACAGAGCTTCACGGTTTCATGCCGAACCAGATTCATAAGTTGAATGAATGATTGAATGAATATGTTGTACATTTGAGGGACATTAACTCTGTACATTGGAATGTACTCACAGTGTAAGTGTTGTAGAGTTTGTGTCCGGGGTTTGGTCTCGGAGGAAGGACTGGGCCTTTTTTGGTACTTTTTGGCCTCGGTCTGCTTAGCTGTTGGGGATTAGATTGTGGTGGCACCATCTGGTGGTGAACAGGAAACTGGACAGTGTTTCTCCGTGGAGGAGGGGGTCGACCCGGGGCAGTTTTAGCAGGAGGTGGGCGAGGGGGGGCCACTTTACCTCCAACGGGTCTGAAAATACAGGAGAAGGAGACCAGGTGTCATGAAAAATAATCAAATACAGATGAACAGATGTAAGCTCAAATTTAAGAGGTTTAATTAACCATCCAGCTATGTGTAATTACACACTGAAATGAAACATTATTAAAGACAAGTGCAAAGAGTGTATAATAGACATCTGATGATGATCTTGATGATGATGATGCTGCTCTTTATTGTGCTTCTTTTAAAAACTTGAAACCCTTGGTTCAGCGCGAGTGGAGTGAGGTGAACTGCTCTAGGCTGAAGAGGCAAATGTATTTAAATGTATCTGTTCTTGTTTTGGGGCGCCACGGTGGCCCAGTCACACAGCTCCGGGGACCTGGAGGTTGTGGGTTCGAGTCCCGCTCCGGGTGACTGTCTGTGAGGAGTGTGGTGTGTTCTCCCTGTGTCTGCGTGGGTTTCCTCCGGGTGACTGTCTGTGAGGAGTTTGGTGTGTTCTCCCTGTGTCTGAGTGGGTTTCCTCCGGGTGACTGTCTGTGAGGAGTGTGGTGTGTTCTCCCTGTGTCTGAGTGGGTTTCCTCCGGGTGACTGTCTGTGAGGAGTTTGGTGTGTTCTCCCTGTGTCTGAGTGGGTTTCCTCCGGGTGACTGTCTGTGAGGAGTGTGGTGTGTTCTCACTGTGTCTGTGAGGAGTGTGGTGTGTTCTCCCTGTGTCTGTGTGGGTTTCCTCCGGGTGACTGTCTGTGAGGAGTGTGGTGTGTTCTCCCTGTGTCTGTGAGGAGTGTGGTGTGTTCTCCCTGTGTCTGCATGGGTTTCCTCCGGGTGACTGTCTGTGAGGAGTGTGGTGTGTTCACCCTGTGTCTGCGTGGGTTTCCTCCGGGTGACTGTTTGTGAGGAGTGTGGTGTGTTCTCCCTGTGTCCAAGTGGGTTTCCTCTGGGTGACTGTCTGTGAGGAGTGTGGTGTGTTCTCCCTGTGTCTGCGTGGGTGCCTCCGGGTGCTCCGGTTTCCTCCCACAGTCCAAAAACACACGTTGGTAGGTGGACTGGCGACTCAAAAGTGTCCGTAGGTGTGTGGGTGTGTGAGTGAATGTGTAAGTGTGTGTTGCTCTGTGAAGGACTGGCGCCCGCTCCAGGGTGTGTTCCTGCCTTGTGCCCAGTGATTCCGGGTAGGCTCCGGACCCACCGTGACCCTGAACTAGATAAGCGGTTTCAGATAATGAACGAATGTTTTTGTTTTATCTAAAATAATGTTAAGATGCTTTTGGTGAAACATAAAATGCTTTAAAGTGAGAGCAGTGATTAACAGCAAAGCAGAACCAACACAAAAGAGAGGAATTTTTAACAAACTACGGTAAAGTCAAAAACTTAAAATAAAAATATGCAGGAAAATATATTCGATGAATGAGACGTGAAAAGCTGTAAAGCTATAAAACAGATATACTCACCGAGGAGGGAGAACTGGATCAGCCGCACTGCTGAAAGACGCCTGCATCAAACACAACCAAGCAGCTCTAAGTTCACACGTGACACTTTACTGGAAACACACACCTAATTTACATATAGTTACTTTTTTCTGTTTCTCCTTATAACTCCCTAACACATTTTACAGAAAAAGAGAGAGTATTCACCCTGTGTGTAAGTGTTGGTGGAGGTATGCGTCCTCCTACAGCTTTCTGGACTGGGAGAGGAGGAGGAGGAAGATCAAACCCTTCGTCTTCATCTGTGGAGCAATGAAAAATACAAAACACTGCATGAGGCTGTCACCGCAGTAAACAGGGAGAGAAAAATAATAATGAAATGGTTTGGCCTAAGTGCCCGATTATTATTTAAATATGAGCTGTGTACACTAGGGTAGCGAGTACACATTATACGATGTGATATGATTGGACACTAACTCTTGCTGACTCGACTGGGGACTCTGATGACCGTTGGTCTCTTGACTGAATACTGGTTACCGGGTACTCCTCCTGCTCGTGCTGGTTTAACAGGAACGTGACCTGACGTGAGAAGATTATGACAGGTATTTCGTTTACAAGTGGGCGAGACAGCAGTTATATAACATAATAAAATACTTTTCTAAAAGAAGCATCACTACGACGTTTACTGGAGTGTTGAGCATAACGCTGACTTACTGTCTGCAGCATCTGTGTACTGGTTGAATGCGGAGCTCAGCGCAAGGGCTGTGGAGTTGTGATTGTTGGTATTTAGAACATCTTTATTGGGCTTTAGAGGAGCAGGGGGAGGAGATTTAAATGGATCTTCTCCCTCTTCATCCTGGAAGTCTACAGTCTTCAGTTTGACCAGCGGGGGGCGAGGGGGTAGTAGAACTGTTTTAATGGAGTTGGGAGGAGGTTTTGTTTCAGGTTTGGAGCTGACGGAGGGTTTTCTGGGAGGCTGGGGTTTAGGAGCTAGAGGTGGAGGCACTGAAGCAATATTAACTTCCTCATAATAATCATCTGCCTCCTTTTCTGGATTAAAATTATCTGAAAAACCTTCTGTTATTGCACTGTTTAGTCTGGATGCACTATTAAATGCTGCTGCACTATTTATTCCTGTTGCACTATTAAGTGCTCTTGCACTATTAAATGCTTCTGCAGCAGTAAATGGTGCTGTACTATAGTGGGATGATGCACTATTGAATGCTGCTTCACTATTAAATGGTGTTGCACTATTTAGTCCTGTTGCACTATTAAGTGCTCTTGCACTATTGAGTGCTTCCGCAGCAGAAAATGGTGCTGTACTATAGTGGGCTGATGCACTATTAAATGCCGCTGCACTATTTAGTCCTGTTGCACTATTAAGTGCTCTCGCACTATTAAGTGCTGATGCACTATTAACCGCAGTCCCACTGTTTAGTGCCGCCGCAGTACTAAGAATTTCTGCACTACTAATAGAAGGCCTCGGAGCGACCGGAGGTTTCGGAACACCCACTGGCAAAGGACTGTAAACGTTATGAGGTCGTGGAAGTGGCACACCAGCCTCGTTGGAATTGTTCTGGCTCTCGAGGGCCTGGATTCTGGCCCGGATGTTACGGCTGCTATGTAGGCCGTTCATGTTTTCACTCAGGTCCTCTTCCCCTTGGTCCTTCTGGTCTTCCTGAACTTCCTCAGAGTCAAGTAATGCCTCTAAAAGTTCTGTTAGATATGTTCCTGATGAATGTGTCTCATACTCCAGAGAGGTCACCGCGTCGCAACCTGGTGGATGGGGGTAGCATATTAGTTTTTTACAGTTATTCTTTTCCAGTAATACATAGAATTCACTAAAATTGGAGAGGAAGGTAGAAATATATTTGAGCTGTGTAAAGTAGGTGTGTGCTCAAGTTTTTCAAGAAAGAACAGCAAAACAATTGTGATGTGACCAGGTTTTTTCTCATTTTTTCCAAAATTAATTTTTAAAAATCGCGGGCGGCACGGTGGCGCTGCAGGTTAGTGTCGCAGTCACACAGCCCCAGGGGCCTGGAGGTTGTGGGTTCGATTCCCGCTCCGGGTGACTGTCTGTGAGGAGTTGGTGTGTTCTCCCTGTGTCCGTGTGGGTTTCCTCCGGGTGCGCCGGTTTCCTCCCACAGTCCAAAAACACACGTTGGTAGGTGGATTGGCGACTCAAAAGTGTCCGTAGGTGTGAGTGAATGTGTGTGTGTGTTGCCCTGTAAAGGACTGGCGCCCCCTCCAGGGTGTATTCCCGCCTTGCGCCCAATGATTCCAGGTAGGCTCTGGACGATAAGCGGTTACAGATAATGAATGAATGAATAATTTTTAAAAATCGACAGTCTGTACAAATACCTCGACAAATATTAATAATACAATACAATGTACAGTTTCTTTACAATACCACAATTCTGAACAATCCTGAAAACGAAGGTTTATAGTAATATTCTATAATAAACTGTAGAAATGGCCTCTGTAATGACTATGTTTTACAAAATGTGTATCACTTCTCACCGTTGGTGTCCTGGAGCTGAATCAGTATTTGATTCTCTTTGGTTTGTGGGGGTTTGGATCGAGGGCGGGGAACAGGCCGACGTCTCTGAGAAGGTTCAGAGTCGTTTTGTGTTGCTTCTGTGTGCGTGTCAGCCGCAGGTGCTGCAGGTTTAACTGAGAGTGTTTTGGGTTGTGAGGGTCTGGGGGGCTTTGTGGGTTTCCCCAACACAGTGTCTGAAAAAATAAGAAAGTTATTTTCACATTAATCATGCCCTCAAATGATGATGTAATTCTAATCAGTCAGTCATGAAAATATAATAACGTTTTAAAACCACACACTTTCAAGAAGCTAGCTTTACTTTAAAGGGCCAGGTAGAGGATGGAGGAAAAGAGAGTCTATGCTCTACCCGGCCCTTTAAAGCAAATATACCTTCTCAATTTGTTTACATTATAAATGGATTACTGTTTCAAGCTTTTGACATTGTGACAGTGTTTTCCGACATGTTACTCTAAGGAAATGATACCGTATTCCAATGTATTATTATTATGATGTCAGTTATTCAGTATCCTGCAGTACCTGCCGTGTGTCGGTGTTGTGAAGTGTGCTCCTCTGAGCGGTCGGTCTGAGTGGCGGTAGTGTGGGTGTGAGATTGTCGTGGTGGAACTGTGGGGGCCTCAACTTTTTCTTGAGTTTTCTCTTTAATCACCTGGTCATATGATGGTGGGGACTAAACATGAGATATGGGTCCATGAAAACACACACAAACATTACATTTTTAAACATATAATATATAAACCCTACTCAATATATAACATTTCAATCAGCTCAAAATGTCTAAAGAGAGCAGAATGTAGAAAATAAAGAAAATAGATACATTATCAACGTTTAAGACGATTAAGATCATTTTCTGCAGTATAATGGACAGTACTCTGATCGTACTTGAGCAGAAGAGTGAATCCCTCCATCCCAAACAGACTGAGAGGAGGGGGGAGGTGTTTGAAATCTCCCAGAAACCCCAGGGAACCAGGCTGATGTTGGCAGTGGCTCCACAGAAAGAATGGTTATTTCTGGGCGCCTGAAAAACAGGAAAATACAGAATAAGAAACACATTTCCGCTCAGCGTTTCTAAATCTGGATTTTCTACGTATTTCACTTTTAAAAGTCTTATCCCACAGTGGTGTTAGCAGGAGAAAGTGTTGCTACAGACCTTTTTGTCAGTTGGTTTTGACATTTATCGTCAAAACTCTGTTTATACAGTGATCCCTCGCTTTTCGCGGGGAATGCGTTCCAAGACCCACTCGCGAATTTCCGCGAAAAAAACGAATTTCCGCGAAGTAGGGGAAAGATATTTTTTATGTATTTGGACTTTTGAACCCCTCCCTTTACTGTTAACAACCCACCCTTCGCATTAAAGTAATTCTATTATGTTTTTCAGCTGGAACTACATGTGATATCCTACCAGTTTCTTCAATAGAGTCATTCCTAAACTGTGATTTAGCGTCAGTAAATTTCACTCGGGTGTGGACATGAACAACACCTGTACTGTACGTAAGAAACACTTGTAAATGATAGATTTTTTCACCCACAAGCCTCGTCTAATACATGGAAATAATAAAAAAAATGCTTTTGGTTATTTATCTTTCACGGTTTTCCTAAATTTTCCCTCAATATCCGCGATATAGCGGCCATAACCCCCCCTTGAAAAAACCCGCGAAGTAGCGAGGGATTACTGCCTGGGGACTATGGAGGAAAATTAGCCATTTTGTCTAAATCCGGAACATTTACGTGACGCTGATAAATGCCTGTTGTACTAGGGTGACCAGACGTCCTCTTTTACCCGGACATGTCCTCTTTTTAGATTTAAAAAAATGTCCGGGTGGAATTTCACAAACGTCCGGGATTTTTGTTTTTCTAGAGTTCACATAGAACTTCGAGAACTTTCGTTCACAAACTAGTCCCGCCCTCCCCTACTCCGATTGGTTCGCTTGAGTGAGAAGGGGGCGTGCTGAAGTAGCCTTAAATCTTCTTCTGATTGGACGGTCTGATTGTAGCGCTACCGTTATTGGTCGATAACCTTCTCTGTAAACATTTAATTGGTCAGTCTGCACGTCAGTAGTCGTCTTTTCTTACCTTCTCTCTCTCCCTCCGTCGCCCTGTGAGTACGACCTCCCAGCAGCTGCAGGAATAACGTGAATCACGATAGACGATAAAGGAAATGGAAATACGTTATTGTTTGTGTATTATCTTTCTTATAAAGACATGAGGCTAATGCACCGAAAGTCCTTTATATAAAAAACATTACACTAAATGAAAATCTCAGGTGCTCATTGTGTAGTACAATAATAAATAAATAAGAATTAAACTAACTTCTTTTAAAAGCAGCTTTAATTGAAGACAGTGGCCCTGGGCTGAAAAAGAAAAAAGAAAACGACATAAAAATATAACAATAAAAAACGTTTATCAGTAATTTCCAAAGAAGCATTTGTATATTCATAGATCATTTTATTCTGATTTTATTTTATGCTATTTCTGATTATCTCATAATTTACTGATTCATTACCAGTGTTTTCCTCAATGCGATAGCAACATTAACGTAATAATAAGTGAAGCACAGCTATTAATGATTTCCCGACACATCAGGTATTTTAAAACTCGAGACCTATTTCATTTAACTCTCTTACTAAATTCACAGGAAAAGAAAGAAAACGTCATCCTCAACTTTGAATGGGAGGTGACAGAGCAGGATTTATTTCAATTTCTCAAGTGAGGAGGTTTAACCCGAGCATGTAACTAATCCACGTCAGACCAATCAGAAGCAACCAGGTGTTGTGATTTCAGATCCATGACTAGCTGGCCTCTGCCACTCCACACCACACCACACCACTCACAGCAAAACACTGTACAAAGACACAAGGCCTTACCTTGAGTACAAATGATCTGGTTTATTTTTTTCTGATCGATCTGTGGAGAGAAACAGAGAATGTCATTCTTTCAGAGACCGTCTTTCCACTCGTTCTGTTGCGTCAAAGTCAGCTTCCTGCTCTCTGTGATCCCTTTCTCACACAACCAGAAACTCCACTTTAAAAAGACCACAAATTCTTCTAAAACCTGTGAATCCTGCCAGAGCCAATTATCATACCACAGAGAGTGTGGCATAGCTTTATGCTTAAAGTGTAATTCTGGAGCATTCCTATTGGTCGATTCATCATGGAAATTGAAGGGCAGCTGTGTTCAGATGATGTAGTAAACTAAAGATCCACACCAATGGAGATACATGTGTTTAATTGGACAAAAAGGATGTAGAAAATTTGAATTAAACAACCGGACTAGTGCAAATATACCTACTATCGCTCTGTTATCATTCACAGTTAAAACAGTAGAGGTGCCACATTTTCATTCAACAGCACTGAAGCTTTAGGAAAGAAACAGCCCTAAAACTGAACTGAATCTGAAGCACATTCAGGGTTTGAACAAAGATATTTGAGTAAAGACACTGTTCTTCGATAATGAGGTAGACCTTGAGATGTGTGTTTAGTGTTAGAGTGTGTGTGTGTGTGTTAAACTGAGGGTGACACTCCTGATGAACCTGTTTAAAACACATACAAGCGCGCATGCACACACACACACACACACACACACTCTCTCTCAGTCTGTATTTCTCTTCATGTTCTACAGTCACACCTCTATTCATTTCTTTAATTATTACTCTCTACATATATATTACTATTAACACCTCTGCATCAATTTTAAATTGTTGAAATATGTTCTAAAAATATGTTTCCATGACAAATATAAACAATTATTTGATTCCATTTTGAGTCTTGTTTTAGTTTTTCCAGGAAATTAGATTTTACTTCTGGAATAAAACCTTCAGACATATTTTATTCTGCAATGCCCTTCCAACATGTAACTAGATTTGGTAGCGTGTGTTCCCACTTTGTGTCATTCTTTCATTCATTCATTATCTGTAACCCTTATCCAGTTCAGGGTCGCGGTGGGTCCAGAGCCTACCTGGAATCACTGGGCACAAGGGCGGGAATACACCCTGCCAGTCCTTCACAGGGCAACACACACACATACAGACACTTTTGAGTCGCCAATCCACCTACCAACGTGTGTTTTTGGACTGTGGGAGGAAACCAGAGCACCCGGAGGAAACCTACGCAGACACGGGGAGAACACACCACACTCCTCACAGACAGTCACCCGGAGGAAACCCACTTGGACACAGGGAGAACACATCACACTCCTCACAGACAGTCACCCGGAGGAAACCCACGCAGACACAGAGAGAACACACCACGCTCCTCACAGACAGTCACCCGGAGGAAACCCACGCAGACACAGGGAGAACACACCACACTCCTCACAGACAGTCACCCGGAGGAAACCCACGCAGACACAGGGAGAACACACCACGCTCCTCACAGACAGTCACCCGGAGGAAACCCACGCAGACACAGGGAGAACACACCACGCTCCTCACAGACAGTCACCCGGAGGAAACCCACGCAGACACAGGGAGAACACACCACGCTCCTCACAGACAGTCACCCGGAGGAAACCCACGCAGACACAGGGAGAACACACCACGCTCCTCACAGACAGTCACCCGGAGGAAACCCACGCAGACACAGGGAGAACACACCACGCTCCTCACAGACAGTCACCCGGAGGAAACCCACGCAGACACAGGGAGAACACACCACGCTCCTCACAGACAGTCACCCGGAGGAAACCCACGCAGACACAGAGAGAACACACCACGCTCCTCACAGACAGTCACCCGGAGGAAACCCACGCAGACACAGGGAGAACACACCACGCTCCTCACAGACAGTCACCCGGAGGAAACCCACGCAGACACAGGGAGAACACACCACGCTCCTCACAGACAGTCACCCGGAGGAAACCCACGCAGACACAGAGAGAACACACCACACTCCTTACAGACAGTCACCCGGAGGAAACCCACGCAGACACAGGGAGAACACACCACACTCCTCACAGACAGTCACCCGGAGGAAACCCACGCAGACACAGAGAGAACACACCACACTCCTTACAGACAGTCACCCGGAGGAAACCCACGCAGACACAGGGAGAACACACCACACTCCTCACAGACAGTCACCCGGAGGAAACCCACGCAGACACAGAGAGAACACACCACACTCCTCACAGACAGTCACCCGGAGGAAACCCACGCAGACACAGGGAGAACACACCACACTCCTCACAGACAGTCACCCGGAGGAAACCCACGCAGACACAGGGAGAACACACCACACTCCTCACAGACAGTCACCCGGAGGAAACCCACGCAGACACAGGGAGAACACACCACACTCCTTACAGACAGTCACCCGGAGGAAACCCACGCAGACACAGGGAGAACACACCACACTCCTTACAGACAGTCACCCGGAGGAAACCCACGCAGACACAGAGAGAACACACCACACTCCTCACAGACAGTCACCCGGAGGAAACCCACGCAGACACAGGGAGAACACACCACACTCCTCACAGACAGTCACCCGGAGGAAACCCACGCAGACACAGGGAGAACACACCACACTCCTCACAAACAGTCACCCGGAGGAAACCCACGCAGACACAGGGAGAACACACCACACTCCTCACAGACAGTCACCCGGAGGAAACCCACGCAGACACAGGGAGAACACACCACACTCCTCACAAACAGTCACCCGGAGCGGGAATCGAACCCACAACCTCCATGTCCCTGGAGCTGTGTGACTGCGACACTAACCTGCACTGTAACGTAGGCAGAGTTTAAATTCCTCCCTTATAGCCATAAATATATGTGCACATCATTTTACAGTATTTGTCTGATATTGTAAGAAAAATCCCAATCCTCAGAAGAATCGAATCTTTAAAGGCACTCAACAAAACTGAAACACTGGAAAAAAGCAATGAACGGAATTTCATCCATTAGATTATTTCCATTATTTCCATTAAATATAATAAAGTATGTTGCAGATATTGCCCTTCCTTCTTACCTTCTGCAACGATGTACACTACACTGTGCAGAGAAATGTGTTTCTATTTTATAATGTACTTATTTAGGAAACAATTCAGGAGAAAGGAAGTGTTACAACATTCATACAACACACTATCATCCACTGCGTTTGTTAATGAGTGTTTATGCTTCAAGCGAATCAATACAGCAGAAAGACTAATAGCTGCACACAAATGGAGTCTTTGTGCTGCTGTCATTGATATATATATATACATACACACACATGTGCTCTCTGTCTCTGTCTCTCTCTCTCTCACACACACACACACACACACACCTGCCAAGGCCACATTCTTTCTGCGTGTGCTTGACCAACAGCTGAAAGTTAAATCCAAAGAAAAATATCTTTTCCAACAACTGTGCATTTGGGACGTCTATGGGACATGGGTTTGTATTCGGTAAAACATTACATCCTTATTGTCCCTTTAAACCTTTCTCTCGTTCACATTCGTCATGTGTTGTTTTGCTTCTTTGACAAACACTTGTACACCAACACCTGGTCTAAAAGATGACAACATAAAAACCTCAGACATACACGACTTTAACCATGAACACAAACGCTCAGACGAATGTAAACGTGCCCACAAGAGGAAAAACAACATCAACACAACTGTATTTCAAATAATATCTTCACATTCTTTGTATTCCTCTTGAATATTTCCTTTAAAACAAAATGGACATAATGTTAAATTTCAAAAGCAGTCCGTAATGCATGACCCTACCTGAGTTACAGCTAATGACAATGATTCCAGACACTGTTATATCCCACCAAATCACTCTTCCCTCTCTCCAGTGTATGTGCGTATAAGTGAAGCAGGAAGTACAGGTGTATGGGAAGGGGCGGGGCCTATTTCACCTCAGCCAATCAGCTCGTGTGGAATGCTGTCTGTCAGGAAGTGTGACTACAGTGACTGAAATGTAATAATAATAAAGTATGGTTGATTTATTAGGTCTGCTGTTGTTAAAGCTGGTGATTCATACCGGACAGAAGTAAGTAGAGAAGTACTCTACATGTCCAAATGTTTGTAGACACCCTGCCTGTGGTGATGGAGATTAAATACAATGATGATTGACCATTGACATTGTATTTAGCCTGGTGCTCCTACACAATTACCACACCCAGCACACACACACACACACACACACCCAGCACACACACACACACACGCACACAAATATTTCGGTGCATATTTTGTTTCTGCTCAGACACACGTCAGTGCTTTACAATCTGTTTTTAGCTCAATGCAGGAACCTGAAATACAACTCTCATCCTTTTAACGTTCCATTTTCCTTTTGTTCATGTGTTCTCTGGATAAAACTAGGGCCCTTTTGGGGTTAAAGCTTTCACAGTTAACATATGGATTCAGACCAAATAATAATAATAATTAGTTCAATAAGTAAAGCAGCTTTCACAAACCCAAGGATGCTTTACGATCAGAAGTGAGGAAGAAAAAAAGACACAAATAAGAAAGCAGAACAGAGATATGAAGTGAGACAGGGTTGAACAATTAGGAAGAACAGGAGGAAGAGAGATCCAGAGTTTGGGTGCAGCAAAGCTGAAAGACCTACCTCCCAGAGTAGAAAGTCTAACGAAGAGTCGGAATGTGTAGAGCCTTAGAAGTTAAAAGAAGAATTTTGTATTTGATCCTAGACTCTACAGGAAGCCAATGCCATTGCTGACTGTCTGTGAGGAGCGTGGTGTGTTCTCTATGTGTCTGCGTGGGTTTCCTCCGGGTGACTGTCTGTGAGGAGTGTGGTGTGTTCTCTATGTGTCTGCGTGGGTTTCCTCCGGGTGACTGTCTGTGAGGAGTGTGGTGTGTTCTCCCTGTGTCTGCATGGGTTTCCTCCGGGTGACCGTCTGTGAGGAGTGTGGTGTGTTCTCCCTGTGTCCAAGTGGGTTTCCTCCGGGTGACTGTCTGTGAGGACTGTGGTGTGTTCTCCCTGTGTCTGCATGGGTTTCCTCCGGGTGACCGTCTGTGAGGAGTGTGGTGTGTTCTCCCTGTGTCCAAGTGGGTTTCCTCCGGGTGACTGTCTGTGAGGAGTGTGGTGTGTTCTCCCCGTGTTCTCGTGGGTTTCCTCCGGGTGCTCCGGTTTCCTCCCACGCTCCAAAAACACACATTGGTATATCTGGACAGTAATATGGTGATAACAGGAGCTCTGAGCTTTGTGGAAAACATCAGGTATTTCAGCCTGTGACGAGCTCAGAGCTTGGTTTAGATGATTTCTCTGGAGTCGGAGGTAATCAGACGTGTAAGATGTGTTTAGTCCACCTCCTGAAATTTAGACCAATGGGAGATTCAGAGCTGACTCTACCTAGACACCACAGGGACAACTCCCCTGATTGGAAGATTTCCTTTGACATATTTTCACAGGACTTAACCCTTTCCTTTCCAACCAAGACTTAAATTGAATAGTGAAATAACAAATCCCTCGGTGTATAACTACAATATTGTAGGACTGGTTCCTCAGGCAGGGATTAAACCTATCCCTGGACTAATTTCTCCTTCCAAGTGAGGATCTTTGTGCGGAATGGTGTGCGCTCTGTCTGACTGCAGCTTGAGTTTGCAAGCATTTTTTTAAGAGTCATATCAAAACATATTTATTTATTGCCTTTTATTCAGTTCACCCACGAGCCGGTCCTGTCTGGTCCAGTTGTCTGTTGTGCAGGGTGTGTGTTTGTGTAGAAGCCGCTGACTGTGTGTATGTTGGCTTGTTAAACCCTGTGTGTGCAGGTCTATACTCTGACTCACTCTCCTGACACACTCTTGATTTTAACTCTGCTCTCAGACCATATGCACAGAGCTGAAAATATATTAGTAGTTCCTCGAGTCCTAAAATTAGTCCGTGTTTATGAAAGAACAGTTGAGCACAGTGTAAAAAGTCTGGTGATGAATCTATTAGAGATTACTAAACAACATTTAAGGCAAGGGTGTGATGCAAATGGCTAATTTATTGCCAATTCCTCTGTTTATTTGCAACAAAACCTTGTTTCTCCACTGAAACTTCCTTACTCTCCCTTTAATAAATTTGATTCTTCTCACAGCAGCTGTGTGTGTGTGTGTGTGTGCATGAACGTGTGTGAGTGTGTGTGTGTGTGTGTGTGTGTGAGAGAGAGAGAGAACTATGACATGGGACATTTGTTGGGACTGAGTTCACAGGTGGCCCATTTTAGACCAGCTGGCAACAAAACACACCCACCCACACACACACACACACACACACACACACACCCCGCTGACTCAGCTCTAACACTGCAAAACAGACAGAGGAATTTTCCCCTTCACAACCCCCAGCTAAACTCTCCATCATCTGTTTGTGTCTCTGTTTATCGTTTATCCTTTATCTTGATGATGATGATGATGATGATGAAGGTTAATGTACACGAGTGTAATAACATTTAGATCAGATGCAGAAAGCGGTGCATTACAACACTTTAACGATAATCGTATCAACTTTAATAAATAACTTGAATAATTAATAAATAACTCCTTAAGCAGTTAACTGAGTAGTTATTTATATATTTTTATGTTAATGTTGATCACATGTGATTTTACAACTGCATGGGAATATTAATCTGCTTTAAACACTTATTTATACGTTACATGTTAATGTACTGTATATAGACATGAGGTAAACATACATTTAGTGCATTTCCATGGAGGAGGGATAGCTGTAGAGCGATAATCTCATAATAAACTGATCTTAGCCTCAGTGCGAATATGAAAGATTCAGTGAAGTTTAATGTGTCATAGGTTCATAGTTTGAGAAAACAGCAGGAACTCTCTACACACTCAATAAACAAAAGTGTGTAAAACGTGTAAAAACATTCCCACAA
>NC_089801.1:1710929-1713429 GCF_029633855.1 Hoplias malabaricus
TGTCTTGTCAAAGGGGCGTGGCTTCGCTAAAAGCGGTGGGGCTTAGCAAGTGTCTAAGAGCGAGTCGAAGAAAATGGAAAAAATCCCTAAATTAACCGACTCTGAGAGGGATTTCACTGACTGTACACAGAGAGGTGATTAAAGGAGAAGGGTTTAGAGACTATGGGCCGTTTATCCAGAGAAATGAGCTCTTTCTGAGCCTCCACACCTGGCGGAATCTCACCTGGAGAAGAGTGAAAAGGTGAGTTCTACCCCGAGCTCGCGCTGGACCGCTGTCGTCATTGTTTTTGTTTGTTGCTCGTCCATTTTTAAAGACAAGTGCTTTAAATTCAGCTGGAGGTTAGTGCATAATATACACCACAAACTGTTAAACAGCCCGTCTCCTACTGCTCGAGAACTCCCTCTGAGCGACTGTCCGATGGTGTCTCTTATTTCAGAGTGTGGAAGTGAAGCTATGTCAGTGTTTTGCTGCAGAAATGTCGCCCACAGAGAGGTCTGTGCTCTTAACAACTCAGAGCTGCTGGAGGTTTGAAAACAGCCAAATTTACCCAGAGGATTATTTCACAAGAGGTAAGTTTAGATCAATAAGAAGGAGAGGGTCTCTCTGTGGATCTGGATTAGTTCAAACCTAAATGAGGACTTTAAAACGATTGAGGGGTTGTTAGCTCTTTATTTTAATTCCAGGAAAGAAAACATGTAAAACACAACTTTGGCAGAAAATAAACAAATAGTAAACTGTTGCTAACACATTTTGAGCTAAAAAACTAGGCTGTAAAATACTTAAATAATGAAAGTAATTACTGAGTGCACAGTTTTGACACAAACAGAGTTTCAGGCTACAATCTGAAAGGCATTGAGTGTGTCATTTTATAAAAATGTAAACGACCTGAGTCTCACTTAAATCTGATCACATTCAGAGAGACGACCCATTTATATTTAACACCTAAGTCCTCCTTTATTTATGATCCGGAGTCAGCTGGAGATTGCATTATTTAAAAGGAGATGTGCTATATTAGGTAACCACACACACACACACACACACACCATGCCTTCACACATTCTTGGCCCTCCACTGTAGATCTCGTAAAGTTGTGTGCAGTTTTAAAAACAACGCCTATCTGGAAAATGGTCTATTTCCTTTATAATTAACGCATGCTAACGAGGCGGTGACACACGGAGAGGTAGCCGAGATCCTCATTGCTCATATGTCTTAGCCTTTCACCCTGTTCTTCAGTGGTCAGGACACACTGTGCAGCAGCTGATGAGCTACTCCTCTGACGTTACATCTACAAGGTGTGTCCAATACAGTGGCTCGCAGCACTGCTGTGTCTGATCCACTCGTACTAGCACAACATCAACACCCACAACACCCCGTGTAACATTAAAGAACACATTACAAAATTAAGAAAACATTTGAGTTAACAGCTGACTGCTAATAAAATGATTTAGAGTTGAGTTTGAGTTTAGTCTGCGACAAATACCAGAGGTGCAAGTTACATAGTGGAAAAACAGGTTTTCTTTCTGTATGCAGGGTTTCGTGATGAAACACTGAGGTGTGTGTGTGTGTGTGAGAGAGAGACTGTAATGACATGTATACATGTCTAGTTTAGTCAGAGATGCTAATACGAAGGGACAGTATTTGTTTTGTGTTTGATCTTTACATTTCTGCAGTTTTCTGTTGTCGTCGCTGATATCAGAGCAAACAGAACCCTCGTCGTTTTATTTGTGACACAGAGCTGAATGTTTGCTCCAGTAAATATTGGTTGTTGAGCTTAGGTCTTGCTTGTTGTAAATGCGCAATTAGCCGAGATATTATTAACGCAGCTGGATATTTTCCAGTATGTTAATCTCAGCTCTAATATCTGTTTTTTAGAAGATGTGTCCGATTATATTGGCTCAGAAATTCAATATATGTGTGTTATAGAAAGAAAGAAAGAAAGAAAGAAAGATATATATGATCTGATGTGAAGTCTTTCTTAGTCGCAGTTTACCACTAAAACTAAGCCTTATACGGTATAAACAGGACTAGTTTTACACAGGAAGATGCGCTATGTAATTATTCCAGAGATTCTGAGTGACTTTCTTAGACCTGGCAGAATGCACCATGTACAGGGGTTGGACAATGAAAGTGAAACACCTGGTTTTAGACCACAGTAATGTATTAGTGCGGTGTAGGGCCTCCTTTTGCGGCCGATACAGCGTCAGTTGGTCTTGGGAATGACGTACACAAGTCCTGCACAGTGGTCAGAGGGATTTGAAGCCATTCTTCTGGCAGGATAGTGGCCAGGTCTCTACGTGATGCTGCTGGAGGAAAACGTTTCCTGACTCGCTCCTCCAAAACACCCCAAAGTGGCTCAATAATATTTAGATCTGGTGACTGTGCAGGCCATGGGAGATGTTCAACTTCACTTTCATGTTCATCAAACCAGTCTTTCACCAGTCTCGCTGTGTGTATTGGTGCATTGTCCGTCCTGATACACGGCACAGCCTTCAGGACACA
>NC_089801.1:1718429-1743429 GCF_029633855.1 Hoplias malabaricus
CAAAAAAGACCAGACATTTGTCCTATTTCTTTGTCTTTGTTCTTGAATGTGGAGTAGATGTCTGAACCTTAGCTCTTATTGGTTCCTCTGACGCATGCCTTTGGATTGTTTGGGTTTAATTCTGCTTTAAATAGCTGTGTTTGATCTCTCTTTTGAGCTACACCACATACTGAGTCCCTGAGTCTTAAAGGAATTACTCACAACAAAAATGTAGTTAATCAGTCAAATCTGTTTGGAATCTGAAGTATGGTTCAGTAGCAGACTTTTAGAAATGTGACTTCCTGAATTCAAAATATAAATAAATAATTAACCCTTTATTTGCAGACCCCGGTGATCCAAAATATCTGCTGAAATGAAGAATATTAAAAAGTAGTTTGTTCCTCTTTCCTGAGGTAACATCCTCTACTGTTTCTGACTTTGAAACATCGCTGAGGGTTTGATGGAATTCACTAAACCTTTAATGAGATGTGCTAATAATGTTGGCCCCTTAGTTCTGGATCACTGACCCTGCTCCAGGCTCCATCTCTCCTGAGAACACGGTTCCGCTGCTGTTCCCACTCGGTGCTCAGGTTTAACTCCCCCACGGCCAGCCTCGCACCCTTGTGTAGCTGCTCCAGAGTGGCCTGTCTCATCAGTGTTTACGACAGATGCAGATTAAAGGGGACGTATTTAGAAAAGTCACATGTTCAGTACGAGAGTTGGAGCCTGACCGCAGTCGCACTGTGGAACAAGACCACCCAATCCTTTTTATTTTTCTGGGCTGACGAGGTCAAAACATGGGATAAAATGATTTCGCTCCGCTTCATAAGTCAAGTGCAAGCACATCATTTATACCACCCCTCGTCTGAGCATCTCCCATCGCAGCGTTCATGTGAAGGGTGGGGTTGAACCATGTAAAACAGACACGACTGGAGCGGAACCGTGAGAAAACAAGAATGGAGAAATGAGAGAGCTGTGTGGATCCAGAAAGAATAAGCGGAGAAGGAACTAGCTAAAAAAGGACATGCTAAGCCCAAGCTTCTTTGTGCCTTGCCCCTTACTGCTTTGCACTGTGTGTGAGAGCTGTGTGTGTCGTTCTGAACATTGCTTTTTACACAGGGGGATATCCTTGTGGTAATTTGACGCAAACAATCACAGATGGTTCATTTAAGACTCCAGGACTGTGCTGGAAAAAGGGGGAATATGACCCCTTTTAAAGCAGCTGGACTCGTTCATAATAAGAGGTGTGTACAGATTTTGGGGTGTGTGTGTGTGTGTGTGTGTGTGTGTGTGTGTGTGTGTGTGTGTGTGTGTGTGTGTGTGTGTGTGTGTGTGTGAGAGACACTCGGTGAATGAGATTTTGTTTGCTGTGTGAAATTGGAGAGTTTTTCGTACATTCTTGAGAGGGCACATTTTCATTCAGAAAAATTCTCTGTTCTTATGAACATTAAAATAAACTCCTCCCACCTCTCTCTCTCTCCCTCCCTCTCCCTCTCTCTCTCTCTCTCTCTGTGTCTTTCTCCTCCCCTCTTTCTCTCTCTCTCTCTCTCCCTCTCTCTCACTGTCTTTCTCCTCCCTCTCTCTCTCCCTCTCCCTCTCTCTCTCTCTCTCTCTCTCTCTCTCTCACTGTCCTTCTCCTCCCCCTCACTCTCTCTCTCTATTCCTCATTCCCACTCCCGGGTTGTAATCGTTACTGGAGCGTCTTACTCACTCCTCACACACTCCTACACACAGAGACACACACTGTCCCTCTGACATCGTTCTCCTACACAAAACCTGCTTTTTCATTTCTCAGACTCTCTCTAGTCTTCCATCGCAGTGTTTTTTACTCTTTCTGGATTTTATGGGATTTATGGGATTGGTTTAAACTTGGACTTGAATTCTCTGGGTCCCTTTGGAGTTGATAAAGCAGTGTGTAGAAGGATTTACTCTCTGCTCCGTTCAGACAAAGGTAAGAAAGGATTTTGAAATGTAGTTTGAGTTGTAGTTTTTAAAGGGCTCTTTTCTTGGAAAAACTATACTTTAAACTTTACAACAAGTCAGAAACACATGGATACACTCTTTCCAGGTGTTTATAAAGTTAAAATGTGTTTGCAGTTATTCTAATGTGAATATTTTTGGCCAGATGTAGCTTTAAATATAATTCTCTGAAGCCCAAGTCTGTTCCATATGCCTCTGTTTTTTTAAAAGGGGTCCTTCTTTACACTTTTAACGATAAAAGCGTGCGATTGGTTGGAAATTCAAGCCCGCTCTAAGTTCTGTCCATTGATTGGCTGGAGAGAGTTGTGTCTAAAGCTTGACAATGAATGTTTGTGGACGGTTGACCTCTCTGCGTGGGTCGTAATACGGGGCTCGTTGTTTGAGACACATCTGTTCTGTCTGTGGGTTTAGCGTATGGCTCAGCGTCTGTTCAGCTGTAAACGCCATGTAAATACAGCTGATATATTGTTCGCTCATAACCGGGGAGACAGAGGGACTCTTCAGGTCGCGGTGGCCGTAGCACAGCTGTCAGACTTAGAGCCCGGTGTGATTTAACGAGGATGTTCAGAATTCTGCATACAGCTGTGTATTACACAAATCCACACTCTACTGGCGACTGTAAAGAGTCCTTCTAATTTACATCGGACCGTGTGAAATACTAGTCCTGATTAGTGCACAGTTATAGAGAACATGCCCCTATAGAATATGATTATAGGGGAACCACAGAGTATGATCTGGACTCTGAGACAGACTCTGTGTGTGTGTGCGTGTGTGCGTGCGTGTTAGAGGAATCTCTCAGTTTCAGGTGAGATGTTCTGTGTGGGTTTAATTTTAAACTGAAAATAGCTGTCCTCCCGTACAGACTTATTTATTTCAGTCTGAATTACGTAAAGGGAAACATGCTGCATGTGTGAAAAGTGTACTGTGTGCTAATTATCTGTCTATCTATCTATCTATCTATCTATCTATCTATCTATCTATCTATTGTTTTATCCTTATCGTTCTATCTATCTGTCTCTATCTATCTATCTATCGTTCTATCTATCTATCGTTCTTTCTATCTATCGTTCTATCTATCTATCTATCGTTCTATCTATATATCTATTGTTCTTTCTATCTATCTGTCTGTCTGTCTGTCTGTCATCCATCCATCCATCCATCCATCCATAATCTATCTTTACACTTATATAGCGCCTTTCTAGAAACCCAAGGACGCTTTACAATCCACGCGACTCAGAACACTCAATCCACACACACACTGGTGAGAAGCGGCAGCCAAACACTCACAGCGTACTCTCGACCGTCCACTTGGAGGACTGCACCAGGCACTAGGGTTTCACCCAGGACACAGCGCCAATCCATATCTGGGCACACACTCATTCACTCACACACCAGGACAGTTATTAGACAGAAGCCAATTCACCTACTTTCCATGGTTTTGGACTGTGGGAGGAAACCGGAGCCCCCGGAGGAAACCCACACAGACACAGGGAGAACATGGAAACTCCTCCCAGATGGGACTTGAACCCAAGATCTCAGCGCTGAGAGGCGAACGTGCTCACCACTAAGCCTCCGTGCTGCCCACAAAAAAAACACCAAACACCAAAAAAAAAACACGGTGTAGAGAAACTTCCAGAGTCAGAATTGTTGGCAATGGATCCAGACGTCGTCCTCTAAAGTCTCCTCACACAGTTAACAGTAGAGTAAACGTTTGTAAAAGACACTGACGTAAGACAAAGAAACACCCCCTCCCTGGGTTTGGGTCGTACCCACGGAGAAGTCTGGTTCCATTCACCAACACTGGGCCGAGTTTGTGTCCACAGCCTTCTTTACTATCGACCGCTTCAAACCAAACTACGGTCCATCACTTTGTTTAGAGCTTACACTTTGAATTATGGAGGAATTCAGAACAAAATGAGAGGAATTCATCTTTAATAAGTGCTTCCAGCTGCTGGGGGATTCAGTTCATTCTTCAGAAATGTTTTTCCTGAGTCAGTTTCTCTGTTTCTCGGCTCACATTCCTTTCATAGCTGCGTGGAGGCCAGGAGGAGAAAATGGGCCTAGACGGGGACACACACACACACACACACACTCCACTTACAGCTACTCATATTATTGTTTTGGTGGATTGTGTGCGCACTGTGAGATCTCCTTTCTAAAAATGGAAGGCTGTATGTCATTAAAATGTCACCGGTGAGAACAGGACTGTGTTAATGTCATGTCCCAAGGTTTATCACCTCTGTATGACCTCTGTTTACTCGGTGAATGTGTAGGGTTGCCTTAAAGTGTATTATTACAAATGTAACGTGACTTTGTAGAGCATTTTCTCGATTGTTTTTTAATGTTATTATTTCATTAGCCGTGGAAAGGGAGGGAAAAGTAAGTGTCAGTGTTGAACCCCTCTGAAGTAGACGTTTGGCTGTAGCTCTTGTCTTAAGCCTAGTTTTATGGGGATAAAGTGTGTCATATTAAGTCCTTCTCTGTTTTGTTTATCTTTTAGGTGCTGGATGGTATTCCCTTTTATTAAGAATGCTGTGAGGACTCGCTCTGTAATACACATGACGCAGTGAGGACCCCCCGTCTGTAGCGAACACACAGGATGCTCTGAGAGTGCGATGGCGTCTGTTGTGGCCAGGGGGGCTCGGGCAGGTCAGACCATGGTGTTGAAGGGGGTGGATCCTGAGACCTGTATGATCGTCTTTAAAAACCACTGGGCTCAGGTAAACACCGGATCTGTCGGAATAAATGTTCACATGTTGTTTATTGCTTTATTGTGGATTCTCTTCCACAAAATGGTATTTTTTTTATTTGTTGTTTTCTTTGTTCTCGTCATTTTTTATCCTCATCGTCTTTAGCTTTGTCCTTTATTTTGTCCTTGTCCTCTTCATTTTCTTTGCCTTTGTGTTCTTCTTCCTTGTCACCAGTTTTATCATTTTCTCCGTCTTCATGGTCTTTTTCTTCATCATCGTAATTTGTCTTTCTTTTGTAAACGTATGATCATACATTTTTACATTTTAACCACTTTCTATTATTGCAATTTTTGTTTTTACTTTAACAGCACATTTAAAATAGAGAGGGACATTATTACAGTACACAAAATTGTATGCAATATAATTGATGCTGTAAAAGTGCTGTTAAATCTTTTCTTTTTCATTCTCTCACCCTCTCTCTCTCTCTCTCTCTCTCTCCCTTTCTCTCTTTTTCTCTCTCTATCTCTCGCTCTCTCTGTCATTCTCTCTCTTCCTTTTTTCTCTCTTTCTTTTTTCTCTCTCTTTCTTTCTTTCTCTCTCTCTTTATCTTTCTTTCGCACTCTGTCTCTCTCTCTTTTTTTCCCTCTCTCTCTTTCTTTCTTTCTCTCTCTTTTTTCTCTCTCTTTATCTCCTCTCTCACTCTTTCTTTCTCTCACTCTTTATCTCCTCTCTCCTTCTTTCTTTCTTTCTCTCTCTTGCACTTTCTCTCTCTTTCTTATTTTCTCTCTATCTCTCTTTTGCTCTCTTTCTCTTTTCTCTCTCTTTCTTTCTTTCTCTTTTTTCTCTTTCTTTCTCTCTCTCTCTCTCTCTATCTCCTCTCTCTCACTCTTTCTTTCTCTCACTCTTTATCTCCTCTTTCTTTCTCTCTCTTGCACTTTCTTTCTCTCTTTCTTTCTTTCTTTTTTTCTCTCTATCTATATTTTGCTCTCTCTCTCTCCCTCTCTCTTTAAGGTGGTGAAGATCCTGGAGAAGCATGACCCTTTACGAAGTGTCAGTGGTGGTGGTCTGGGGATGGCCATTGGTCCCAGTGTCCTGCGTGCCGGGACGATCCCGAGCGATGAGGCAAGTGCAGTGCAGAATTATGTGGAGCACATGCTACTGCTGCTAATGGAGGAGCCAAGTGGAGAGAACGGGGCCATGGGACCCATCCTGGAGTTTGTGGTGATGGAGAATGTGATGGAGAGGCTCTTTATCTGGAGCTTGAGGAGAGAGTTCACCGATGAGATGAAGCTGGATCAGCTGAAGATGTACGAGATGCTGATAGGTCAAGCCAGACAACCGCTGCTACATCACAAACCCATCCTCAGACCACTCATGATGCTGTTGTCCGCCTGCTCTGGAACTGTGGTATGCATTCATCAGAGGAATAAGGGTTCACAGAATAGTCTGGGGTTGCTGTATTCATTAATATTTCTTTTATAATCACACAAATGGCTACCTGTGTGGTCCAGCCCTACTGCTTTCACACAGACAAATGCTGTGTACATGTAGCATACTCAGTGAAATAAAATAAATCTTCATTGTTGTCTGTGTGCTGCAGGGTACAGTGGGTATAGCGGGTACAGCCGGCACTGTGGAGGCAGAGCTTGTGTTGCTGTTGAACCAGCTATGCTGCGTTCTGGCCAGAGACCCATCCATCTTGGAGCTGTTCTTCCACACCAGCGAGGACCAGGGTGCAGCCAACTTCCTGATCTTCTCGCTGCTGATCCCCTTCTTGCACAGAGAAGGTGCTGTGGGCCAGCAGGCCAGGGACGCTCTGCTCCTCATCATGGCCCTGTCTGCAGAAAACTGCCTAGTGGCCAAACACATTGCAGAGAACACCTACTTCTGTCCGGTAAAAGATTTCATCTGAATATAACCTCATTTTATCTTGAATAGATGTTAACTTCTGAAAATGGTGTATATTTCTGTTTTGGGAAGAGCTTTTAGCTTGTTTCTTGTGTCTTTGTGTATGTCCACGACATTTAGTCAACATTTCAGAATGTTGTAGTTCTTATATTTTTATAAAACTCCTGATAACCAGCTGTTAAAAAAAAAAAAAAAAAAAGTACTGTATTAAAGACTGAGCATAGACGCGTCAAATGAAGCATTAGATAACATTCATTCATTCATTATCTGTAACCCTTATCCAGTTCAGGGTCACGGTGGGTCCAGAGCCTACCTGGAATCATTGGGCGCAAGGTGGGAATACACCTTGGAGGGGGCGCCACACACACACACACACACACACATTCACACCTACGGTCACTTTTGAGTCACCAATCCACCTACCAACGTGTGTTTTTGGACTGTGGGAGGAAACCGAGCACCCGGAGGAAACCCAAGCAGACACAGGGAGAACACACCACACTCCTCACAGACAGTCACCCGGAGGAAACCCACACAGACACAGGGAGAACACACCACACTCCTCACAGACAGTCACCCGGAGGAAACCCACGCAGACACAGGGAGAACACACCACACTCCTCACAGACAGTCACCCGGAGCGGGAATCGAACCCACAACCTCCAGGCCCCTGGAGCTGTGTGACTGCGACACCTACCTGCTGCACCACCGTGCCGCCCTACTAGATTTAACAGACGAAATTAAAATAATTTAATATTTCCAGCCCAACACATTGTATATATAAAACCCAATCCACACAATGGATTACCTTATACCACACCTCGTATTACATGGATTATGCTGTTATACTGTCATTTACACTGATGTATAAATTATAATAGAATGTTGAATACAAAGAAGGAGTCATCGGGGGAAAAAGCTGACACACAGAAATGTTTTTTACTTTAAAATTGTGCTCTGTGAAGCTCTGTAACAGACGTGATCCACTAACATTTGTTTACATCAGTGAATGGCCAAATGTAGTAAAGAAAACTGAGAGGTTATTTGCAGTATTTTTACTTTTCTCCTTTGGCTTTCAGTTTCAGAATTATTAACCCTTTAAATGGTTAAACTTAAATGGGTAAACTGTGTTATTCCATTGACAGATATTTTTTTTTAATTCAAAAAATAACATAAAATGATGCTTAAAAGAAGCAAAAATATCTGCCACTGGAATAAGACACTTACTGTAGACACACTTATTATATTCTTACAACAATTCCCAAATGAGTAACGCTACATATTTTGACTAGAGTTAAGTAAGTTTTACTTGCTTAGATTTAATTTTTTGCAGCGCATACAGTCAGAACACACAGACACACTCAGGTCTTTAAAATGCCTGTTGTTTTAAGCGGCGTCTGTGTGTTTGCTCCAGTAACTATTCTTTGTAAAGTTCTACACCAAATTCACACTGATTTGATAATGTTGGCTGTGGAAGGTTGTTTCCCGAAGGTGGATGCTGTGTGAAATGATGATGCAGATAAAAATGAACATGTTCACTGTGCGTCAAATTACACTTTTATTGTTTAACAGGGCAAAACAAACAAGCCCAGAACTGGCTGTACTGGCTCGGATGAGACGAAAACCCTGTACTCATCAAACAAGTGTCAGTCACAAGTTCTGAATCCTAAACAAACTGTTACAGGAAGTGCTCCTGAAAATATTTGCATGTTCGTCGTATCGCACTTCAGTACTTAACCCTACAGCCAGCACTTGGCATTGGGAATTGGGCATGGAGACCTTATCATTAGCTTAGAGTTGACCATTGAACTGGATGTTCTACGAGCATAGTCGGGATGTGCACAGGTAAAATAATCAGGTCTAAACTTGAATGTAAAGGTGTGTGTTGGAGCCGTGTTGGTGCATGTGTGCTGTGGTTGGTTATATAATGGCGCCAGGGATTAGTGTATTATTAGGGAATGTATCACGCTTAAACAGATGGAGATCCAACCGTCAATCACAACTATAAGGTGTTTATTCAGATAAAACTCCATCACATACACACACCCTCTTTACCTGTTCTGAGCTGTGTTGCCTGAGGGAACAGAAGCATTATACAATTATATAATTATATAGCATTACAAACTTCATCTGGTACTCAAATTTAGTTGGCTGAGGCAAACCTGGGCCTTTCTCACGAAACGGCCTCATCCCATGTCCATAAATCACATACACACACACACACACACACACACACACACACACACAAACCTTCCTATGTCACTGAGGTTAACACCTCATATCTCCATTTTTGCCATTTTTTTACATTCATTTGAAAGCACCATTTCTGCTAAGGAAAAGCAATAGAAATCTGCCATTTGAGTGTATTTGGAGGACAGTGGATAGCTTATGTTTATTTCGTTGTTAATTTCTGACTCTCTCTGTGTGTGTGTGTGTGTGTGTGTGTGTGTGTGTGTGTGTGTGTGTGTGTGTGTGTGTGTGTGTGTGTGTGTGTGTGTGTGTGTGCGTGTGTGCGTGCGTGCGCGTGCGTGTGCATCTGTCTAGGTGTTAGCCACAGGTTTGAGTGGACTCTATTCATCTTTACCCACGAAAATGGAAGTGCCCAGTGAAGACTGGCACTGCATAAACAGGGAAGACTGGCAACAGGTGCCCGCTCTCATCCAGTTCCTCAACTCCCTTGAGTTCTGTAATGCAGTCATGCAGGTAAGCACACCTTGTGACAGTTCATTTTTAGACTAGTTATCATTGAGACGGATAGGAGGCGGAGAAAGACATGAGAAAGTAAAGGAAAAGTAGATGTACTTCTTTTTTTTTTGGGTTATTGGTGTAGTGTTTCAAAAAGAGTTCATATATCATGTATGGTAACTGCTGCAAAATTGTGGCCATTTTGACTTCAATATGGTTGTGATGTCACAACCATTAACTCCATTATAATACACTGATAACTATAATAAATAGAAATGGTTGGTGTGGGTTTGTAATTTGGAATTCTATACACAAGTGTACTTTATACATTTAATACATTGTTATTTTATTTTGCTGTGGGTCCACTCATTAACGCAGATGCTGTTTTGTTTTTTTCTGCAGGTTGCTCATCCATCCATTAGAGATCAGCTGGTTGGTTACATATTTAATGGTTTTCTAGTTCCTGTTGTAGCCCCAGCACTGCATAAAGTGAGTGTCCTCTGGCAGTACAGGTTTCTTACTATTTATGATGCAATAGAGAGCCTGAATGTTTCTTAAATTAGGAAAAAAGTTAGATTAATTGAAGAAAAATTAGACTCTACATAAAATACAGGAGGTCCTCGGGTTACGTCAGTCCCGAGTTACGATGTTTTGTAGTTATGACACATCTCCCATTTACTGTATAAAGCCTTGTTTCGACGTAAGTGGTTTTGCGTCGTAAACGTCGTAACGTGAACTTCGTGTGTGGTGTGTGCGGCGCGGCGGAAGAATACACGGCTACACGGCTCAGGACCGAGGAGGATAGGTGTTAGGATAGGATAAGTGCTTACCGTACGTTATTTACATACAGTATGTACGTATGTTCCGACTTCAACAAAAAATCGGTTTACGACGCGACGTAGGAACGGATCAACGTCGTAAGTCGAGGACCCCCTTTATACTACATTTCCACTACACAAAAACTAACACTACTTGGCTGTTATTAAATCACTGTAAAGAAGTGGTTTATTGCTGTATTCTTAGCTTAAATATATACTTTATGATATATATATATATTCTATATTTATATATAGAATAGCTGTGTTCATTCAGCGATTGTGTTTTTTTTGTAGCTGACCTTGGAGGAAGTGATGACCACCACTGCGTACCTGGACCTGTTTTTGCGGAGTGTAACTGAACCTGCTCTTCTTCACACCTTTCTCAGCTTCATCCTCCTCCATCGCCATGACAATGTCCACATCCTGGACACACTTGTCAGTCGCATTAACACACCTTTCCAGGTACAAATTCTAAAGAACTGTTGTACAACTGGTCACTTTGGGCCTGAAGGACTTTGCACACAGAACTTGGTGATTATTTGGTATAATACATAATACATCATTTTTGACATCAAAACTATACACACAAGGAGTGCCAATGGTTGTTTTTTGTGATGCGTACAGCCAAACAAAAACAAATGATGCTCTAAAGCCCTTTCAAAAGCAAACACGGGTAGATTACTTTCTATTTTGGAAATTGTCAAAGTTCGAAGGAGAGTTTAAACTGCGTCAGTCAGGAGCTGAAACATTTTGAGAACACTTACATATAACGTTATATCTCTGTACCCTAGTCTAAGCTCATTGTGTTAATAAATATCCCACTGGTGAAGTGAGCTAAACCTGGTGAACATTTCCAAGAGCTCAACAGAATGTGAAATGACCAGTTTCTGTTGTTTAATGTGTTGGACGTGAAAGATACGATCAGTTCTGTATGTAGTATGTGAACTTAGATTAATTTATCGATGCCCAAATGCATTGTTTTTGGTGTGTAAAGACCTTTTTGACATCTGTTGATACTGAGTTCATTTTACATACTAATGAACGTGTAATTACTTAAATGACTAACTAATTTCTCCTGTGATTCAGTTGGGGACGGTGTCCCTGGCTCTTTTTCAGACTCTGATTGGCCTTTACTGTGAGGATGTAATGCTCCAGCTCATCCTAAAGTGAGTACAGTGAGCCCTCTGTATCGGCAGGTTCCTCATCTGCAAATTCAAACTACTGTGGACCACAATATTTTTATAGTAAATGTCAAAAGTTCCAAGCACCCTCTGCGTTAGCTTCCTTCCATTTCATATGTGCTCTGTCTCTATCGCTCATAGTTTAGTAAGGTTGAGCTCACGTGGTGTTTGTCACTACATGTTTGTGTGGAGTTTACCAACTATTTACATAGCATTTACATAGTATTAGACTGTGAGACATTGCAGTGAACACAGGCCTGTTCAACTGTGGGTTAAACAAAACCTGCAGTGGGTGGCCACAAATTGGGTACTATAAAGTGTGTGTGTGTGTGTGTGTGTGTGTGTGTGTGTGTGTGTGTGTGTGTGTGTGTGTGTGTGAAGCATGGTATATGAACTACTACTTCATCTTCATATTCCTGTTCTTCTCCTTCTTCATATTAAGTTGTAGTTATTGTTATTAATGTTCCGTTTCATGCAGGTATCTGATCCCATGTAATCACATGATGCTGAGTCAGAGGTGTGTTCTGAAAGAGAGAGACTGTTACTCTGTATCTGCTGGGAAAATCCTTGCCTTAACTCCATCCTGCTGCTCCCCAGAGACCAGCCCTCCACCTCTCCGCCACCTTCAATCCATCCTCTGGTCCAAACACAACCACGCGTCACAGCAGAGCAACACTGGTATTGTACACGATACACTAAAATATTATTATACACCTCACAGTATCACAGAATCACACAGCTTTTTTAATGTTTTTTATTTCATTCAGTAATCATTTTGAATAATAACTAGCTAATACAAATAATTAATGGAATAAAATATTTAACTGTGCAATCTTTAGAATGTACTGTTATGAATATTAGTTTTACTAGAATTCATTTTGGATATAACTTTATTCTCTTTAATAATTATGATATGGCATCATTTTAGGTCTTAATTGTAATAGAACTAGTTTAATGTTTGGTATCAGTTTCTTCAGATTTTCTGATGAACTGTGAACTGACACGCTGGTCTTTTCTCAGACTCGTGCTGGTGATTAGTAAAAACTTGACAGAGTATATTAGGATCAGATGTTCCTCAGATTGCTGAAGTGCCTGCAGTTCCCTTTGTTCTATAGTTTCACTTTGTTTTCTGCAAATTGAGTCGACAGGAAAGCTTCAGCAGGTTTTCACCTGAATGTTTCCCACACGACTACTTTATTTATACATACCATAATATTCTGTATTCCCTGGGATATTCATGGTGTAAATCAAAGAAAGATATGTACTCACCATTTGATATCTCTCCAGTCTGTTAGAGTGATGGAAACTGGTCTAATGTCAAGTGTATATAGATAAGTAAAAACACAAAAACAAAGTGGCTCAGTCACACATGCTAGGCTTCCTCCCTCCACCTCTCTCTCTCTCACTCATCAACAACAACAGTCGTTTTTTCCTCTAACATACCGTTCTACCTTAAACCATACTGAGCTTCCGAATGTAAACAAACCAGAGTGAACTACAGTTCCACACAATCATAGACATTGCCTTTAAGGAGTTTATAAGTTTGGTGTTGACTGTTTCCTGAGTAACGGTAGACCTCCGCCCCATTTTGAGAATTCATATTTGAATATTCTGATAACTGCAAAAATTTGATAAGTAAGTTTTCATTGGTGTGCTTTTAAAGCCACTCGCTGTTACAATTAGATATGTATTGATTTTTCAGAAACGATGCATGCGTTCATGGGTGGAGAGGATGAAGACCCCGGTGACTCCTGTGTGATTGGCTGTGAGGTTTACTTAGACGTCAGTTACCTGCACTATTTGTCTGATGCCAGGAATCGGATTAGCAGCTGTTTGAAGGCATGCAGAGTGTGGTCTGCTCCGTATGATGGAGAAAACCCACCTCCTGACCAATACCAGCCAGAAGAGGGGTTTCGGATCAGGCCTTTAAGCGCCCCCCAGAGGCCGAAAGGGACTCAGGTCAACTCTCAGACTCTTGCCGACCTCACTGCTGCATCTGGACTCGAGCTGGAGTGGGATGACAGCTACGATGCTGGTTCCGGTCAAGAAAAGACAGAAGAAGAGACAAAAGTCCCAGAGGAGCCTCCTAAACACATACAGGAATTACGGAGGACTGCGATTATGATTGTTAAAGGTTCCTATATTGAGGAGTCCGATTTCCAGAATGATGTACTGGTGTATAACTTAGTGGCTCAGCAGGATGCTCAAGACTCTGCTATGGTTAAGCCCAACCACATTTTGGAAAAGACTGAAAAAACGGGAAATCATATTCAGAATACTGAGTCTGACTCATCAGACAAGAAACCTCAAGTCTGTAATGGTTTGAACATCAATCAGAACTCCACAGATGCAACTCACTCCAAAGACAAGGATGGAGCCCATCCAACTCATTCCAGATCTCCAGAAGGAGAAGACTTGGTCACTCAGTACGAGGAATTAATCCGGACTCTTGTAGCTGAAGCTAGCAGTCCGATAAAATCCGACAAAGACCCGAAGAGTCCGGTAGAGCCGATGGAAGAGGATGGTGAAGTGGACTTCAGCTCGTTCTCAGCAGAAACACCCGAACCAGAAAAGATCTCCTCGCCCTTTGGGACCAAGCCTCACGGTGGCAGCAGGAACCATTCCATTCCTTTCACTGGTATTCTTCCTGTTTAAATACATAATAATGCATAATTAAAAAGCTGCAGTAGAATTTGAAAATGTTTTAGAAGCATTTAGACGTGTCTCATTACAGCATTTCTGTCCAATATTAACATTTGAAGTCAAGAATATTTGTTTTAAGCCTTATTTCACCAGCTGCTGTTTTACATTGTGTGAGCATCTCAGTAATGAGTCTGGATCTACTCAGGCCACACAAAGGACGGTCTTGACCTTCACTTGCTATGTGTCTGTGTGTTTGTGTTTGTGCAGGTCCGTTTGTGAGTGTATTACTCTCTCGCTTGGAGAACATGTTGGATAATTCTCTGCCTGTGAATCTGTTGTTGACTGGAATCATGGCTCAGTTAGCGGCCTATCCTCAGCCTTTACTGCGCTCCTTTCTGCTCAATACAAACATGGTCTTCCAGCCCAGCGTCCGATCTCTCTATCAGGTACGGCACCTCCAATCGTCCCACAATTGTTAATACAGTACAGGGATCGACTGGAATCAAGATTGACACTTGACTATTACATAGATCACTACAATTAGTCAGAAACTAACAGTCCTTAACAGTCTCCTCAGTATAGGGTCATTACCACCCACACATACAGTACCAGTCAAATGTTGGGACACACCCACTCAAGGTGGGGGATTTCCTTTGTTTTGGGCCATTTTCCACATTGTGTGAGTGACCCCCTACAGATTATAATTCAGTATGTGAATGTTATTATCTCTAATCACTCACAATGTGACAGAAAGGAGAGTGAGGAATCCCTCCAAAGCTCAGAAAACAAACCACAAACTTCCCAAAATGGTGAGAAACAAGGCTCATCCCTGTCTCCTGGATCCAGAGCTGGTGTAACAGCGTTCCTCTGGGTCTCATACATAATTTACAGCACAGCTCGGTTTGTAAACAAGAAAATCAAATGAAGCAGCAGCAGACACACATCAGAGGGCGGGACGGAGACGAGATGAAAGAGAATCAGACTGAATGATGTTCTGCAGCAGTCTCTGATAAAGCACAGGAAGGAGTTAATCTCATGTCTGTTCTTTCTTTAAAAACAAAAAAAGCCTCATTAGAAGAAGCTTCTGACTTGAACCATTACGGATGTAATCATCATTTATATTCATCAGCAGATCTTATACATTTCCTTCAGCCTTTTTTACAGTAATGTCAGCGTGTTAAACACTGTGTTTTAACGTCATAAAGACTGTAATCTCACAGCTTGGTGTAGAAGAGGAAAATGGTAAATGATTCTTTGAATCATTTTCTTTTAAATTCTGAATCAATTCACGAGAAATGTCATATAACGAAACTTCCACTAATGCACGTTTGCAGTGAATACACAAAAAAACTGTTATTTAATGATCATTTTGATTTGATAATTTATATTTTTCAAACTCCAGGTTATATATATAACTAAATAGTCATATTACTATCGAATGTGAGCTTTAGATAAGGTATAAATTCAAAGTGTATTGTTGGAAGGTGAGTGGAGAGAAAAGTCATTTGATGGGTACAGTGTGATTGGATTGAATATTTGAATTACATTTGTCTGAATATTTTAAATTTGAATTAATTTTGGATGGCACTGATAAACTTGAAATTTTATGGTGGTAGAGTATCCATTCATTCATTGTCTGTAACCCTTATCCAGTTCAGGGTCACGGTGGGTCCAGAGCCTACCTGGAATCATTGGGCGCAAGGCGGGAAAACACCCTGGAGGGGGCGCCAGTCCTTCACAGGGCAACACACACACACACACATTCACTCACACACTCACACCTACGGACACTTTTGAGTCACCAATCCACCTACCAACGTGTGTTTTTGGACTGTGAGAGGTAACCAAAGCACCCTGAGGAAACCCACGCAGACACAGGGAGAACACACCACACTCCTCACAGACAGTCACTCGGAGGAAACCCACGCAGACACAGAAAACACACCACACTCCTCACAGATGGTCACCCGGAGGAAACCCACGCAGACACAGGGAGAACACACCACACTCCTCACAGACAGTCACCCGGAGCGGGAATCGAACCCACAACCTCCAGGCCCCTGGAGCTGTGTGACTGCGACACTAACCTGCTGCACCACCGTGCCGCCCGTGGTAGAATATTCAGAATTGAAAAATTTTAAAAATACGAATCTAGGCCAAGAGTCAACCTGCAGGCTTCTTAGTGCCGTGTGTAATGGAGGCCTCATCTAAAATTGCAATCTGAAATCTTTAGACTTGAATTTGTTGGTCTGTATTTTTTTATTTTTTAAATCAGACTTTTTGTTTTACTCTTAATTTTAATAATCAGATTTTTTTAAATGTGAAATTTTCAAATCTGAATATTTTCACAGCAAAATTTCAATTTTAAAAATTTCAATATTTTTTCAATTTTGCCGTACAAAAAAAATTTATTTTTTAAAAAAATTTAATAAAAAATAAATTTAAAATATTGAAACAAATATAATTTAAATATTCTAAATTCAGATTCAAAAACGTATGTCATTGATTCAGCCCCATAGACTGAGCTATTGGTTAGGGTTAGGGTTCCAGTAAGTAAACAAAAAGCTAAAATGCAGGATAAAAACCCGAGTGTGTGTGGTGGGGTCTGTTTGTACCAGACTGTGGACTGGTGCACTGTGCTACTGACTAATAAAGCAGCCTGACGGCCTGAGGAAGATGATGTTCGGGAACTAGCTGGTTCTGGTCTTTATCCTGGTTCCACCTGTGACTGGGCAGCAGTGAAAACAGACGTTGGCTTGGGTGGGTGGAGTCACAGAGTTAATAAACAACTTTGGCTAATTGGTCCAGAGTGAAGTCGTGTTAAATACACTCAAATAGAACTTAAACAGAACACCACTAGCCACCATAGAATTGTAGGGACAGCACTGGGTTCATGGGCAGGATTAGCAAGTGGCTCCACAATGTTTCAATTTAATTGTATGTTTACCGACATATCCACTAGACGTTGCATATTTTGACTCTTACCTATTGCTGTTTTAATTTTACACACTTTTAAAAATGGTTATATTTTGCTGCAGGTCCTGGCCTCTGTGAAAAACCAGATTGAGCAGCTGTCAGCAACAAGGAAGGACTTCCCAGAACTCCTCACAGCGGCTCAGCAGTGTTTGCTCGCCAGAGAGACTTCCCTCAGAGCTCAAGGTCTTTATATAGCTTTAATAAGTGTTTTTTTGCTTGGTGTAAGTACTAACAGAAGCTGGTGAAATACATATAATAATTTATTGTAGTCTTACACTAAGCTTAAATAAAAAATATTTAAGAAAGTTGAGGGGAAGTTCCCTTTACGTAATAAATATAACTCAAGTAACTTCTTACCATTTGGTACACATTTATATGGTGTAGAGAATAAGCTCATGTAGAATGTAAATGTAGTAATACCAATAATAAATGATATAATTTAATAAAGTAAACAGTGTAACTCTACCATCTACAGGGGGTCGTCGACTTACGACGTTGATCCGTTCCTACGTCGCGTCGTAAACCGATTTTCGGTGTAAGTCGGAACATACGTACATACTGTACGTAAATAATATACTGTAAGCACTTGTCATATCCTAACACCTATCCTCCTCGGTCCCGAGCCACGTAACCGTGCATTCTTCCGCCGCGCCGTACACACCACACACGAAGTTCACGTTACGACGTTTACGACGCAAAACCACTTACGTCGAAACAAGACTTTATACAGTAAATGGGAGATGTGTCGTAACCACGAAACATCGTAACTCGGGACTGACGTAACCCGAGGACCTCCTGTATATAATATAATGCATTGTATTCATGAAAAGAGAAAATCTAAATAACTTGAGCTTGGTTTCTTAGATTAAATTTTGTTTATTCCATTATTTAATCGACCATTTTATTACAACAGAAAACTAACCGATTAATCTCTGGTTTAGATTTCCTTCCAGGCTCCAAAAGCCCTCAGAATACAGAGCGGTTCTCTGGTTTCAGCGCAGGAAGAACCCTGAAGAACCTGAACGTCCAGCCCAAAACCATAATTCCCCCAAACAGAACTGAGGTCTATGCCACAGTCATCTTCACAGAGTTCCTCAAAGAGCTAGCGGCTATCGCTCAGGAACACTCCATACTCTCCCACCATCCCACAGAGGAGTAAAGACATCGGTACGGTGGTCCAGAGCGGCAAAACACAAAGTACAAATTTCTGTTCTCGTATTAAACGTTATTAGGTCACTGTTTTTGTTTTTTGTTGTTTGTTTTTTAAGCTTGCTTCTGTGGACCACTGTACATTTCACTGCTTTAAAACATTTTAGATTTATGTTTTTTTTAATCCGAAGCTCTCAGTACTACTCCATAAAGAAAATACCTCTTGAACCCATGGATGTCTTTGTACAGCTTATTTTTATGGTTAGACACGGAAGGGGTTTCAGTTTTCAGCCTTTAGGGTCTACTTCAAACCTTTTTATGCTCAGACTCAGTTCGATGTACAGAGGAACATTACATTCAGTGATTGTCTGGTTGCAGTGAAGGGGCAGGTTGACCCAAATACGCTGAATACTCCACACCAAAGACTGAAAGAGGAGAACATCCAGCCTAGTATCCGCAGGAGGGGATGTGATTAAATCATCTGTAATGGCGTCCCGGCCTTGTTTATTTTCTAAGTGAATGAAAGTGAACATTTCCTCTTGTGATTCCCCTGATCCTTGGACTTATCAGCTACTCTAATTATGAAGGAACAACGAGGATTTCTGGAACTTATTGAAGTAGAAAAGGGGATTTCATTTTCTAAATCATTTGTATTTATTTACTGAGTTTAAAAAATTAATATATAACTAAAACATAAAATATATTAAGTGCCAAAACATTTGCACGGGTCTCATTTTTTATTGTATTTATGATTAGATCTCCCCAGATTGTTAAATTCAGTAAAACATAAGTAAATTGTGTTCTCTGTAGAGGATGTGTTCAGTTATTTTCACTTAGAAAATGAAAAAACTAAACAAAAACTTGAACAGGGCACCAGCGCACACAACTGTAATGTAATGGCCTTAATTATAGAAAGCAGTGCCTTCTTCCTCTTATCTACAGTACAATGCTGCAGCTGTTTCTACAGACGTTTGCTTGTTTAACGGAGATAAACATGTTAACAAAGAATAGATTACATTCAGGTGTTCCACAGAGTGCACGGCGATGTTTAAAATAAACCTAATACAGAATCATTGGTGCCTCCAGGCCACTAGGTGTCAGTACAACGTCTGTTTGGTAACATGAAAAAATAACTATTGCTCCTTTAAGGTTTTGTTTTGGTGACGTCTTTTAAACGTTGTATTAGTAATAAGAGGGACACGATGAACAGTTGACTGTGTGCATTTTGTAAACAACAACAACAGGTCAAGTGTAATTTCTAAAAAAAAAAAAAAACGCATCAAAACTGTATTTTTTTCAGTCAGGCCCTTGTCAGAGTACTTTGCACATGTTTGTGTTTTTTTTAGTTAAATGTTTGATGTTGGCGCTGTCAGAATCACTGTAATCATTAGTTGGGATTGTTGTTTTCAGTGGGGGAGGGTATTTAACTTGTTTTGTATAGAGACGCCATATTTTTTCACTGAAGATTTTATTACAGAGTTCCCTTGTGTATTTCTTTGTCTTCTTAGCTACAACTGTTAATGACAGAGTGATGTGTATCTGCACCAAACATACAGTTCGGTTGTATATAAACTGTGCACACATTTAGTTTGGGTGGAGAGTAAGTTGATGCAATGTTAAATACACGTACAACACCATTAGACTTGTTCTAGTTTTTCCTGCAATTATTCACAAATTCCCTGATTGTTTTGTAGCTACTGCAGCAAGAGTTGAAAAAATCCTGTTCAATCGAATGACAAAATTTAGAGCACAACTAAAGTTTCAGGGGCAAAAAAGACAACAACGTTATTATTTGACATTTACAAGTGTTTTATACTTTAAAAATCCAAGTTTTATCATTTGTATGGTTCTGGTTCATTAAGTAAGTAACAGCCTCAGGGAGATTCGCAGTTTTCTCCTGGTTTAGCTGATTTAACTGTTCTCCAAGTTTGCTGAAATTTAATGTCATTGTGTTAGCGATGGTAGTGGGTTTAGCTATTGCCCCCCCCCCCAACCCCCCACCCCACACCCATCTTGCGTAGTTTAGATTCGCTACAATAACAAAATGCAGCTTAGCAGCTAAAAACCTAACATTACACAGTGACTGTAATCTCTACAGTCTCTCATTAGTTTAAATGGAGTTTTCACCAGTGTTCTGCAAAGCTTGTTTAACCTAGCAACAGTAACTATGAAAGAACATGTGTGGGAGGAGCCTGATTACATTTATAAATCAAAGGTAATGTTAACAGCAAAAAGTGCTCTTGATGCCTTAATTTTAGTACACCGTCTTTCATAAGTAATAATTTTATAGTGAACTCTCAAAAAATAAATAATTTTTAAAAATCTAAATGTCAAAATTAGAATTTTTAATTAAAATTGTTCTTCGTGAAGGAATGAAATATGCCATACAATGTACTATAGGTCTGATCATTTTGATCAAATGCTATTTGTTACTGAGTAATTACATTAAAAAATGTAATGTAAATTGGTTTTTTTTTTTTTAAATCGGGTATATTTTTTACAGCTGTAAAACAAAGACTAATTGCGATGTTCTGTTACTTTTGTAAATGATTGTAGTGTTCAGGGAGTAAAACTGCATGAAATGACAATCTATTGAGATTTATTAGTTAAATCTGTAAAACTGGCCTTTTTAATGTGATCTAAATGAATGTAACGTGCTCTGAAACGCACAAAAAAACCCTTGTGAATAAAGATCCCTTTTCCTCTTATTCGTGGTTGAGGGCTGTGTGTATCGGCTGATCGTCTGCTTTAAACCTGGGGGGAACTAGCAGGGTAAAGTGCTTCAACACTCACACTGTAGCTATGGCAACAAGACACTCACTGTAACCATGGAGACACAACACACCCAGTATAGCTGACGTGACACTCCCATTGTACACATGACAAAGAAATGGGGAAGTCATGAGAAAGGAGAAGAAAGAATATTGAAAGGAAAGGCGGCAGTGTGTGGAAGCAAATCTGTCTCAGACTTTGAAATATTCTGAATATAATCGCTCTTGAATAGAACTCGTGAATTTTCAAGAACACGTTTTCACTGTTATTATTCAAGGTTAATAAATTCAGATAAAAAATTCAAGCTCAAAAAAATTCAAACAATATATTTCGAAGTTGCTCAAATTCAACGGACGAACTTCAGATTCCAAAATACGAGTTACAAAAAAATATTCACAGTTCACATCCGGGTCACCAAGGATGAGCAATCGATTCATGAGGATTTTCTCTTTCACCTTAAATGGTGCAGTAGTTCCATTCTTTCGCCGCTAGATGGCGAAATACGACCACAACTTCCACACCGTGGAAAAACTACACGTTTAGCTTCCTTCCGCGGATATTATCTCTTTGTTTTCAAAGTGTCTCAAAAATGTGAAAGGCTCAGTGAAGACACAATATAACAGACTATTGATATCCTGAATATGAAAAAGTTTTACTGTGGAATTTTTTTGTAATGGCCCTGTGAACAGAGCGTGTTTATATGACAGAATATGAAAAAAAAATTCAGATGCATAATTTCAGTGCAAAAAAATAAAGTCAGCGCTACAAATTCGAAGGTGGTAATATTTCAAAGTCTGATGAGACAGATTTGCTTCCATAGCAGTGGAAAGAAACATTAAAGGAACACTAGGTCAAATTTGGGGGTGTGTGTTTGCTCCTGGGGCGCCCTCTAGTGTACCACACACTGAACTGCACTCAATGGACAGAGGGGGGAGTTCTTACTCTCCTCCAAAAGTTACAGTGCAGTTTCTGAGACACTGTCCTCCCTGTTACAGCTCAGTGAAGCTTCACATTGATTTTGAAGCTGTGATGTTGAGGTAAAAATATTTGAACAAGGGCCATATGCCTTTTTCTGTGATATCCATTAAAATACATAAATCTATGTAATAAATAAAGAGAAAAGTCCTCGTGCCTGGGGTGATCTAGTTCACTTGGTGTGGAAATGTTTTGTAGATGAACAGAAGTGTCCTAATTCAACCACAATGATCCACTCAGTGTCCCTTTGTTCAGAATCAGGCCTCTGCTCCTGCTCAGAAAACAGCCTTCAGAACCGCAGTGTCAAAATAAAAGCCCTATTCCCTCCGGTCTTTTAACTACAGACTCGGCACAGAACACTCGTACAGAGCTGTTTTAATTCTGCTGTAACGCTTAAAATGATGTTACTGCTAGAAGAATAAAAAGTCTTAATAGAAAATAAACAGTTTAATAACAAGGTAAAAGTGTATTAAATTGTGCAGAAGTGTGGTCTTTGTAACGTTCACTTCTTTTCACCAAGAACATCAACACAAACCTGACATTTGACTAAAGCAGCGTAAGAGTTTCACAAAGGCTATATATATGTGAAACAGACCGAACTAACAAACAAACAACCACCTGGACACGTTAACAACGGCTGAACACCTGACTTTCACTGGAGGGGGTCCTTGATAGTACAGCAGTCTTTATTTACTTTTTATTAAAAGAGATGTACATCTTGTGTTTGACCAGAAGGGGGTGGCAACTACTCACTTATTCCGGTAGCCATTTTCTAGTCGGAAATGGACAAACAGAATGTTTTGGATTTATTCCCCCTTTTATTGTGTATTATTTCGCCCAAACAACACAGTTGAGTAAATAATAAAAGATCACAAAATAGAATTAAACATTTAGTTTCCAACATTTTAACTTTCTAGTAATGTACACTTTACTTAACGTCCTTCAGTCGGTGTTTTTACCTGCAGCAAGAGCTCCATTTTGCTTCTGTTTTAACATGAATTACATTTCTTATTGTCTCATGATCTCTATATGGTTTGTACTCTGTAAAGTGATGTAAATTTGACAAAATGGGGACTGTCACCAAAAAAAAAACACACCCCAAAACAATAACCTAGCTTCACTACACGTGTGCTAATCAAGAGTTAATTCATCTTTAATCTTCTCCTGATGAATTTAGTTTCATCTGTTCAACACGAGCATCACAAACAAAACAAAGGCTAATTCATCAAAATGCTTTATTACATTTTATCATTGCCACACCAACAGTGAAGTTACAGCTGTACAATTGCATACAAAACAAAAACAAGGAATATGTTCTAACTGGGGCAGCACGGTGGTGCAGCAGGTAGCAGTCACACAGCCCCAGGGACCTGGAGGTTGGGGGTTTGATTCCCGCTCCGGGTGACTGTCTGTGAGGAGTGTGGTGTGTTCTCTCTGTGTCTGCGTGGGTTTCCTCCGGGTGACTGTCTGTGAGGAGTGTGGTGTGTTCTCCCTGTGTCTGCGTGGGTTTCCTCCGGGTGACTGTCTGTGAGGAGTGTGGTGTGTTCTCTCTGTGTCTGCGTGGGTTTCCTCCGGGTGACTGTCTGTGAGGAGTGTGGTGTGTTCTCTCTGTGTCTGCGTGGGTTTCCTCCGGGTGAATGTCTGTGAGGAGTGTGGTGTGTTCTCTCTGTGTCTGCGTGGGTTTCCTCCGGGTGAATGTCTGTGAGGAGTGTGGTGTGTTCTCTCTGTGTCTGCGTGGGTTTCCTCCGGGTGACTGTCCGTGAGGAGTGTGGTGTGTTCTCCCTGTGTCTGCGTGGGTTTCCTCCGGGTGACTGTCTGTGAGGAGTTGGTGTGTTCTCTCTGTGTCTGCGTGGGTTTCCTCCGGGTGAATGTCTGTGAGGAGTGTGCTGTGTTCTCCCTGTGTCTGCGTGGGTTTCCTCCGGGTGAATGTCTGTGAGGAGTGTGGTGTGTTCTCCCTGTGTCTGCGTGGGTTTCCTCCGGGTGCTCCGGTTTCCTCCCACACACGTTGGTAGGTGGATTGGCGACTCAAAAGTGTCCGCGTGTGTGTGTGTGCCTGTGTTGCCCTGTGAAGGACTGGCGCCCCCTCCAGGGTGTATTCCCGCCTTGCGCCCAATGATTCCACCGCGATAAGGGTTACAGATAATGAATGAATGAATGAATGTTCTAACTGAAGAAGACCATGAAAACCATAAAAGTCTATAAGAACACGGCTCACGGCTTATAATTTAGCACATTGCTGCAAATAAATCCAAACCAAATCCATATCTCTAAGTAACAGAAGTAAGTTGAATGTTAAAAGGCTAATAAACATGTAAAAATAAATAAATGATAAGTGTAGGGGGGCACGGTGGCTCTGCAGGTCGTGTCGCTGACACACATCTCCCGGGGGAGCTCCAGACCCACAGGGACGCTGATCAGGATGAAGCGGTTACAGAAAGTGAATAAATGAATGAATGAACACAAGGTTTTGCAGATTCCGATGAGTCGGTTTGATGAGTGACTCTGGCTTGTAGTTTTTGTTGTTATGATGATGTCATTTCCTCCAGAATGGCCCTCACTTGGACGGGATCTGCTCTGCCTTTCGTTTCCTTCTGAACAGCGCCCATCAGTTTATTCAGAACTTTTTTATTCCCGGCTTTAATCACCTGAACCTGAGGAAATCAAAAACAGACTTTAAATCGGGATCAAATACTGAGCAGCACTTCACCAGGTGAGTGTTTCATCACTGTCACTCATTTGTCATCACATTGAGATGTGCGTAAATGTCCAGGTGAGTGGTCACCTGTTCAGGATGAGAGTCCACCACTCTGCGGCAGATTTTCAGGAGTTTTTCTCTGTCATTGATCAGACCGAGATCCAGCTCCTTCACCAGCTGCTCCACAGACTTTTCTGGCGCTTTCCACATCTCCTGAAACACCTGAGAAATTCATATAGTATCTGTGTAAATTTGTGACTTCACAACCATGGAACCATGTTTACTGAAGACTCCATCTATAATGGAACCTTACTGAGTTCATACTAAAATGTGCAGGTTTTTTTTTTGCAAAGCACAAAAGCTGCCATTTCAATGACACTAATAACAATTTCCCAGGACTATTTGTTAGCCAATAATGTCCTTCACAGGGCAACACACACACTCACACATTCACTCACACACTCACACCTACGAACACTTTTGAGTCGCCAATCCACCTACCAACGTGTGTTTTTGGAGTGTGGGAGGAAACCGGAGCACCCGGAGGAA
>NC_089801.1:1748429-1778429 GCF_029633855.1 Hoplias malabaricus
CTCTGTATCTGCGTGGGTTTCCTCCGAGTGCTCTGGTTTCCTCCCACAGTCTAAAAACACACGCTGGTAGGTGGATTGGCTAAAAGTGTCCCTATGTGTGAGTGAATGTCACCCTGTGAAGGACCGGCGCCCCCTCCAGGGTGTGTTCCCACATTGCACCCAGTGATTGCGGGTAGGCTCCGGACTCATGACGACCCTGAACTGGATAAGTGCTGGATAATGAATGGTGTCGGTGTTTGAGATCCAGCGATAATCATCCAACATCAGAATCTGATCTCATTCATGTTTATGTGACTGAATGCGATCAAATCTCACCTATGGCTCGAGCTACATGTCGAGCACTGTTAATATTCTTCACCTCTGTCCTCACTCCCAGCGGCTCTCCGACTCGATGCACAGAAACATTTGCATCAACTCTCAGCTGACCCTCTAGAGAGAGAGAGAGAGAGAGAGAGAGAGAGATTGTAAATAAAGCTGAAATCAATGATTTTTTTTCAGGCATCCAGTATTCTGTAAAACTGTGTGCGCCTCTGTGCATAAATTTGAATGTGAATGGTTTGATTTGCATGAAGCAGGTGAATAATGCAGTGTCTCGATGAAAAGCTCTCACTGCTGCGTTCGGAGCCAAATAAACAATTTGCAGAGTTCTGCTCCGGGGCCTTTAGATTAAACTGGAACACTGGTGTTTTTCATTAAAGAGGAAACACTGTTCTCTTGGCCCCTGACACGCTGAGACGAGACAAAGGAGAAACCAATCATTTTTTTCTCTTAAAGACCCTGACATGATCCATTTGTGAACAAACGAATATCACAGCTGCAATTCACACACAGCTGCTGTTACACATCTGGATCTAATAAGTCAGTATCTACTGTCAGTTCTTTGAAGGAATACTCCAAGTTAAATAAACCCTTGTAGGTCCACCATCTTGGATTACACTACCATAATATTAATAGACTACTTAAAACTGCTGAATGGATGGTCCACCACCAAATAGTATGTGAAATGTGTGGGTCATGTGGTGCGTCATGTGGTTTTAACTTGTGAGTATTACAGTGTATTAGCGTGTATTACATGGAGCATAACTAACCGGACATGTTTCCATCGCAGGTTCCTAGCGTCTGAAGGATCAGCTGCAGTTCTCTTACTGCAGCAGCAGCTTCATCACCACTGCTCATATCAGCCTCCATCACCAACTCCATCAGACCCACACCTGCAGCACAGGTAAAGGGAGACCAAGAGTGAATTTGTTTTCATTCTTGAGTGATACTGACATTATTTCTAAGCATTTCAATCACTGATTTGGCAAAAGCTGACCATTACAACAACAACAATAGTACAATAAAGCAGTTTGCTCTGTACCTGCCCTGTTCAGGTCAACAAGAGTCTGTCTTTGCAGGTCATCGTGAAGACTCTTCCCACTGTCCTGCTCCAGCTGGATCTGTCTCAACCTTACACATCTGCTCAACATCTGGCTCCTCTTCCTCCCTCCTAAATAACTGTAGGTGAGTGAGCCATTCACAGCAATGGGCAATCTCTGCTGAGTGATTTGATAACCAGCCTGAGAGGGCAAACACACACACACACACACATGTATATTTTATACAATTAAAAGGAGGCATACACACACCAATCAGCCAAAACATGACCTGTGTGTTTACTCATCAGCTCCACTGAACATATCTGTGCCTTTGTAGTAATACAGTTGTTGACTGTAATCTAGGTGTTGTTCTGCATACTCTTTAAGCCCCCTTTCACCCTGTTCTTCAGTGTAAAGTGCAAAGTTTTTTTGGGTGGTGGATCATACTCAGTGATGCAGTGACACTGACGTGGTGGTGGTGTGTTAGTGTGTGTTGTGCTGGTGTGAGTGGATCAGACACAGCAGTGCTGCTGGAGTTTTTAAACCCCTCAATGTCACTTCTGGACTGAGAATAGTCCACCGACCAAAAACATCCAGCCGACTGTGTCCTCTGATTATTGATAACAGACTGAGTGATAACACAAGGAAGAAACAGGTGAGCTAGTGTCCCTGAGTTTTCAATAAAGTGGATCAACAAGGTAGGAGTGTCTAACGAAGTGGACAGTGATTGGACACGGTGTTTAAAAACTCCAGCAGTACTGCTGTGTCTGTGCCACTTGTACCAGCACAAACACACACTTACACAACGCTCCCACACCTGTGTCCATTCCATCCATCCATCCATCTGTAACCCTTATCCAGTTCAGGGTCGCGGTGGGTCCAGCCTACCTGGAATCATTGGGCGCAAGGCAGGAATACACCCTGGAGGGGGCGCCAGTCCTTCACAGGACGACACACACACTCACAAACTCACTTTTGAGTCATCAATACACCTACCAACGTGTGTTTTTGGACGGCGGGAGGAAACCAGAGCAGCTGTTTTACAATTAAGATAAAAGTTTAAAAAATTGGAGATCTACTGTTTTTCTTTTCTAGCAGTGATGATTTGCAGCTGAAACCCAAATGGATTAATATCAGCCAAAGAGTGAAATATCCAGAACCCAGGGGGTTGTTCTAAATGACGTTTCATGTGGAGTGTAAACTGTATGCTTTGTTCTGTGCAGGATTCTGGCAGTGTGTATAATTTTTGCCTTATTTGGCTGCAGTACAGATATTTATTATTACTGAATGGTTTGGCCTGGTCCCATATACACAAACCGCAAATGATTTTCTCCTTTAAAACTGATAGAGAGCATCCTGAGGGATTCTGGGTATTATTGTTTTCTTTCATCCATGGCTCCTTTTATAAATCCAATTTCTCTAGCTCTCAGTTGAGGTGTTTTTTTTATTTTTTAAGTTCTTGTAATAAATAAATTGATTGGGGGAACACAGATGGTACTGTGCAGTTGTTTTTAGTTTTGTGTCGGCGTGTCAATAACTATGATTAATGATCAGCCATTTCCTCCTTCTTTTTGTGGAAAGAGTTGCCATAGTAACGGCTGTGTTATAGTAATTATGAGAGGTTTTCAGCATGCTTACTTTTGTACTATTATAATTAAGTCCATCTACATTTGCTATCAAATACATTCAAATTCATACATAAATTATACTGAATTCAATTTACACCAGGACTGACAGCTGGGCTTAGAAATCAAATTACAGTTTTACCATTGTTTGTTTGGCATAATTTTGAATATTAATGTTATATTTTAAGCTACATTTCTGCATAAGGTTTTAGGCGCTCCTCATCAACTTAATCCTTCAATATCTTACAGATTAACCTTTTATATTCCAGTGAACTTTTTGAGAAAGGCACAGCATAAATGGAGTTAAAGGACAAACAAACAAATAACCTGCCCATTAACTTTAATTATAATTATTCAGATACTGGAATGGACACAAGCGGCACGGTGGTGCAGCAGGTAGTGTCACACAGCTCCAGGGACCTGGAGGTTGTGGGTTCGATTCACACTCCTGGTGTGAATCGAACTGTGTGGGTGACTGTCTGTGAGGAGTGTGGTGTGTTCTCCCTGTGTCCGCATGGGTTTCCTCCAGGTGACTGTCTGTGAGAAGTGTGGTGTGTTCTCCCTGTGTCCGCATGGGTTTCCTCCGGGTGACTGTCTGTGAGGAGTGTGGTGTGTTCTCCCTGTGTCTGTGTGGGTTTCCTCCGGGTGACTGTCTGTGAGGAGTGTGGAGTGTTCTCCCTGTGTCCGCATGGGTTTCCTCCGGGTGACTGTCTGTGAGGAGTGTGGAGTGTTCTCCCTGTGTCCGCATGGGTTTCCTCCGGGTGACTGTCTGTGAGGAGTGTGGAGTGTTCTCCCTGTGTCCGCATGGGTTTCCTCCGGGTGACTGTCTGTGAGGAGTGTGGAGTGTTCTCCCTGTGTCCGCATGGGTTTCCTCCGGGTGACTGTCTGTGAGGAGTGTGGAGTGTTCTCCCTGTGTCCGCATGGGTTTCCTCCGGGTGACTGTCTGTGAGGAGTGTGGAGTGTTCTCCCTGTGTCCGCATGGGTTTCCTCCGGGTGCTCTGGATTGGTGACTCAAAAGTGTCCGTAGGTGTGAGTGAATGTGTGCGTGTTGCCCTGTGAAGGATTGGCGCCCCCTCAAGGGTGTATTCCCGCCTTGCGCCCAATTATTCCAGGTAGGCTCTGGATCCACCGCGACCCTGAACTGGATAAGGGTTACAGATAATGAATGAATGAATGTAAAACAGTCTGCTGTGCGTGGGGCTTCACGTGTGAGTCAATTCCATGGGGAAATGATGTCCCCAGGTTAAACTATGGGAAGAAAGCAAGCTGGCAATGGATTAATAGCTATATCCCACTCTGAAAGTTCCTATGTTCATCAAATTCTTAAACATATGACCTGTTTTTGGCCTCTACATTTACAGTGCAACAGATGATGCCAGAAAACTATTTATTAATTTCTCATCATCCAGCCACATATTGGTAGAAGGTTTAGTGAATAATTACTCACTAGACTTCAGCTTGGTAGGGTGGATTATTGATTTTATTTTGACAAACACGTCTCTGTTACTGGCTCTCCACAAGGTTGTGTTTTATCTCCCCTTCTGTTTATTTTATATACGAATGACCATCTGAGTCTATATGAGGACAGGTATATTTCGAATTATTCATACGACTCACTCAAAGTTAGTCTTCTTAACGGTAACAAAGACAGTCATGGCCCAATAGCCGATGAGTTCATGCCGCCGTGAGAGGATTCATTCTTTAACCTTAATATTGATAAATCTCAAGATGGTGATTGATTTCTGGCGACAGAATAAGGACAGCCATTCTACAACAGTTAATGAGACGACAGCAGAAAGAGTAAATAGCAACAAGTATCTTGCTACACCAACTATTAGGAAGTTGTGTTTTGATCAAAACATAACTAAGGTCTTAAACAGTTGCTTTTTTAAGGAAAGTAATATTCTTATCAAGTCGTTTTTTACATTTTTTATTTATTAGACGGCTTGGAAACCTGAGCGTTAAGAATTTTCCCAGCTAAAGCTAGCATTCAGTTTATGGGATGCCAACAAGTGCCTTTATTACATCTATTTCTGAAACACAACTGAAACAAAACATTCATTCATTATCTGTAAGCGCTTATCCAATTCAGGGTTGCGGTCGGTCCAGAGCCTACCTGGAATCATTGGGCGCAAGGTGGGAATACACCCTGGAGGGGGCGTCAGTCCTTCACAGGGCAACACACACACACACACACACATTCACTCACACACTCACACCTACGGACACTTTTGAGTCGCCAATCCACCTACCAACGTGTGTTTTTGGACTGTGGGAGGAAACCGGAGCACCCGGAGGAAACCCACGCGGACACAGGGAGAACACACCAACTCCTCACAGACAGTCACCCGGAGGAAACCCACACAGACACAGGGAGAACACACCACACTCCTCATAGACAATCACCCGGAGGAAACCCACGCGGACACAGGGAGAACACACCACACTCCTCATAGACAATCACCCGGAGGAAACCCACACAGACACAGGGAGAACACACCACACTCCTCACAGACAGTCACCCGGAGGAAACCCACACAGACACAGGGAGAACACACCAACTCCCGGAGGAAACCCACGCGGACACGGGGAGAACACACCACACTCCTCACAAACAGTCACCCGGAGGAAACCCACGCAGACACAGGGAGAACACACCACACTCCTCATAGACAATCACCCGGAGGAAACCCACGCAGACACAGGGAGAACACACCACACTCCTCATAGACAATCACCCGGAGGAAACCCACACAGACACAGGGAGAACACACCACACTCCTCACAGACAGTCACCCGGAGCGGGAATCGAACCCACAACCTCCAGGTCCCCGGAGCTGTGTGACTGCAACACTACCTGCTGCGCCACCGTTGAAACAAAACAAAAATGCTGAAATAATTATTACATCATAAGATCACCCTCTTTATTCGAAGTTTAATCTTCTTCTATCGTGCTCTCGCTACAGACTTCAAAAACACACTGTAATAGATTTAAAACCTCATTCATCCCCAGGAACTATTGAATGGAATGTGGCAAATCAATTTTCTCCTTGAGAACTAAACAGGTTTGGGACATGTGATGATCTGGACATGCATTTCGCATGATATTAATTAATTAATTTGAATGCTTTCATCATTTGTTAGCTACATTAACCTTGTAGATCCAGTACAAATGTAAAGTCGCAAACTTCAGACACTGAACATGACTTGGCTGATTGACTCTGTTTGGTCTACGAAGGGAAACTGTGTAAAAAATTATTTTTTTTGGTCCTTAATTCTGACAGTGATGCCAGCTGCAGCTTTGCTGAGGGTTTTGTGTCGGAACTGAAGCAGAACTTTTTCTACCAGCTCTAATAACACGGCTCAGCGCTCGAGCTGCTAATCCACACGGCTAATTACTGTGTTCTTCAGCCCCGTGGACACGGTTCAGGAATGCAGTTCTGATTCCAAACCACTGCTGGGATGAAAACCAATCAGTCAAGGGCCTGTTGGCACTGGAGGATTGGGCAAAAACTCAGATTTTTTTTTTTTATTTTAGACACACACTCATTGCAACAGCGTTTTTACACTCATTTTCACTTTTTTATACAAAGTCGCCAGCACAGCAGTGGATCTCTCCGCTTTGTATCCTCACTGCCTCTCTGAGAAACGAGACCAGCGTGAAATCTTTACATTCCTTTTTCTCCTGGACACGCAGCAAAGATGAATGCCATCATGAGCTACCAGCAGGAAATGTAGAAATCACATTATTCTTGTTGTACAACAGTTTGTGCTCAGTACCTTTACGCAGCCCTGTTACGTGAAGGGCATAAACGTAAAACACACCTGGCAAAGTCGTTTGATGAAGTGTCAGCCTCAGTATCACACTGAGCTGCAATGCTGTTGTGTTAGTGGCTGATGGAAATAATGCAGTGAAGCGTCCTCTATGTCAAAGATGGCTCATTTACATGAGTTTTAAACTCCAGTTACACAAGACTATGAAAGAAACTTTAGCTGCGTGTAAGGGTATAAAATGTATAATAACATTATAAATGAGAGACTTGAATAACTCACAGGCATGTCTGCGTAAAAATAGTGCTTCCTGTCGAAAAGGGACTTCTTATTTATGGTGCAGTTTAAAGCCAGACCAGTTATAATCGCAGCTTCAACACACCTTCTGTTCAGTACCTGAGAAAACAAACACTTCATCACCACTGTAACATTTTATTAATATCTAATATCAGACAAGAATTTAATTCAACTCTCTTTCAGTGTGAAAGGTTTATCAAACCTACAGCCTTTCCTGTCATTTTGTATACATTCCAGTGTTATAATTTCAGTATAATTCCACAATTATTTACTTATCCATCCATCCATTATCTGTAACCGCTTATCCAATTTAGGGTCCAGAGCCTACCTGGAATCATCGGGCGCAAGGCGGGAATACACCCTGGAGGGGGCGCCAGTCCTTCACAGGGCAACACAGACACACACACATTCACTCACACACTCACACCTACGGACACTTTTGAGTCGCCAATCCACCTGCAACTTGTGTTTTTGGACTGTGGGAGGAAACCGGAGCACCCGAAGGAAACCCACGCGGACACGGGGAGAACACACCACACTCCTCACAGACAGTCACCCGGAGCGGGAATCGAACCCACAACCTCCAGGCCCCGGGAGCTGTGTGACTGCGACTCTACCTGCTGCGCCACTGTGCCGCCCATTATTTACTTATATTATTTACAAAACTCATTACATTAAAACATAAGGGAAGATAAGAAGTGACAATTATGTGAAATTCTATCGTTTATCCTTTCAAACACAGTTCATTCATTCATTCATTCATTATCTGTAAAGCCTACCTAGAATCATTGGGCGCAAGGTGGGAATACACCCTGGAGGGGGCGTCAGTCCTTCACAGGGCAACACACACTCACACATTCACTCACACACTCACACCTACGGACACTTTTCGACCTACCAACGTGTGTTTTTGGACTGTGGGAGGACACACCAATACACCAACTCACAACTGTCTGTGAGGAGTGTGGTGTGTTCTCCCTGTGTCTGCGTGGGTTTCCTCTGGGTGACTGTCTGTGAGGAGTGTGGTGTGTTCTCTCTGTGTCTGCGTGGGTTTCCTCCGGGTGACTGTCTGTGAGGAGTGTGGTGTGTTCTCCCTGTGTCTGCGTGGGTTTCCTTCGGGTGACTGTCTGTGAGGAGTGTGGTGTGTTCTCTCTGTGTCTGCGTGGGTTTCCTCCGGGTGACTGTCTGTGAGGAGTGTGGTGTGTTCTCTCTGTGTCTGCGTGGGTTTCCTCCGGGTGACTGTCTGTGAGGAGTGTGGTGTGTTCTCTCTGTGTCTGCATGGGTTTCCTCCAGGTGACTGTCTGTGAGGAGTGTGGTGTGTTCTCCCTGTGTCTGCGTGGGTTTCCTCCGGGTGACTGTCTGTGAGGAGTGTGGTGTGTTCTCCCTGTGTCTGCGTGGGTTTCCTCCGGGTGACTGTCTGTGAGGAGTGTGGTGTGCTCTCTCTGTGTCCCGCCTTGCGCCCAATGATTCCAGGTAGGCTCTGGACACACAGCGACCCTGAACTGGATAGGCAGTTACAGATAATGAATGAATGAAGGAGTATAATGCACACATGTGTAACGTTAAAAGGAGATTGGACTAAAGGCTTAATAATCAGTTTTCAGTTAAGTTCATGTTAACATCCAGTCTATCTACATAACTGCTTTTGTAGGTGATGGGAAGCAAGGCAGGTCACTGAAAGTCACTGAAACACATCCTGTACGTTGTAGATCAGTAGAACCCACCGGTAAAGTTCCTGGTAATGAAGCGTCTAGAAAAGCCACAGATGAGTTTGGCGGGCTGCAGAAGGCCACACGTGCACTTGAGAATATTTTGGAGTCTGCACGAATCTGTGCGTGAACCTCCAGCCCCACAACCCCGCGCAGCTCTGCAGAAACGCTGTTTTTTATTAAACAAACAAAACAGTTCATTATTAATAATTAATTTCCACATTTAAAGTTGTGTAAAGTTACATGTAAAGCCCTGTGAAGGTGGTAGAGGGTTTGTTTGTCTAGGAAATATCTTCTAAACCTCGAGTTTTAGGTGTTTATTCAGTGATCCTAGGGACATATTCACAAAAAAATATGTAAGATAAAATTAGTCTTGTTGTGTAAGACATCACTTTAACACATGAATATTTCAAATAAATCAGTGATTGATTAAATAAAAGGGAGACAAATCACAGATAGATGTTTTTAGAATTACGGTTTAAGAAACAAGACCCCTCACAAACTGACATCTAAAATAAGAATGAAGATCTTCATTAATCACGCTTTGGTCAGTAACAGCACGTACTGTCAAATATTTAAATGTATCTAATTATAAGGGTTTGTTTTGTGAGTTTTCTCCAGCACATGAAATATAGAATCTATATTACAAAATGTTATATTACTTACCTCTTTATGTAAGAATTATTCCTAAATTAACTGCAGCATAAGAATTAATTTGTCATTTTTAACAGAATATTTTACAGTGGAATAATATGACATACACAAATCAAACATCATTTTTATTGTCATAATTCAAGATAATGCTTAATCTAAGGAGTAAAGATGGGTGAGGCAGGCTATATTTACCCAAGTAATTTCATGTAAATGTGCAGTATTCACAGATCAGCCGTAACATAAAGCCACCCCTTTGTTTCTACAGTCTCTACTCCATTCGCTCAGCTCCACTGATCATACAGGAGCACTTTGTAGTTCTACAGTCACAGGCTGCATTCTCTCCTGTGCATCTTTTTCTCTGTCATCCTGTTCTTTAATGGTCAGGACCCCCAAAGGACCACAACAGAGCAGTTTTATTTGGGGTCTCAGAGCACTGCAGTGACACTGACGTAGTGGTGTACTGCTGGAGTTGGCTCTAATGTCATGGTGGATAGGTGTACAGTGTAAAATTAATTAATCAATTAAAATTACAGATTAAAATTAGTTAATTAATCTGATCTTCTATATATTAACAATCACACAAAAATATATGTCATATAAATGTTCTTTACTGATTTCAGCGCCATTCGTACAGTTTTAAAATTAGACCGCTTTTGTTTCTAGTCTTTCTCGTGCCATTTTGACCCTCTCTGAGGTTTAGTGGATCATTAAAGCTGTTTCTTACCTTTTATTCTGTGTTTTCTGTTGGAGTTGGCACACTGATTTGGACGTGTGAATTCTCTTAATCGAGCCATTGCACCGATTAACACTAAATATGCGTTTAAATCTCACAACTTTATAGAAATCCTGCATTAACGTGATATTTCCCGCAGAGGACGCAGCCATTGCTGTTTACAAAGCAGTGCAGTATGGGAAATGTAGTCTTTAAGCATTAAGCAAGCATACGATTAAAACCGAGGAAACCACATTTCCCATAATGCCACTGTGCCGTCCTGTCACTTCTTATTGTGACGCGCTGTTTCGTCATTTGCAGTCGCACATGGCGGGAGATTTTACGCGCGAGCTCTGAAGCGGCGTGTTTGATCGTCGCTGGTTTTTTTAAATAAAACAAGGCGTAAAATATCACTGCAGATTCGCCGCGGTTCTTTGTTCTCTGTGACGCAGTTCTGTTGTGGCGGGAGACTGCACGCGCGAGCTCCGACTCTTGCTGTAAGTTTGTTTTTAAAACGTTTTTAATAATCGGGGCACAGTTGCGATAGCGTGTCGTTTTTCTATTTAAGGCATTCACTCAGTCGCTTTGTAATGACGGATCAAGCAAATATGAATCAAGTGCTGAAATTGTTTATTTTGAATTTATTTGTTTTAACCTTATCATAATAACAAAGATGCAGCGTTAGCAAGCCACGTGTGCATTTCCCGTCTGCTGGCTAATGTCTTTAACTCAGGTTTGTTTTAACTCATTATGGCTGTGACGGGGTGTCGGTGATAAAAGTCTGTTTTTTTTAATGTTTTCTGTTGTATCAAATAAATGCCAGCCTTTTTTAAACGGACTATTTCCTGATTAACCTAAGGATGTAAAACCTAGTTTGCAACATTTGATTTAAATAAAGTAGTAAGTTCATAAAAATGATTGGGCATTTTCTTAAATCGTCACCCAGTAAACAAGGAACGTCCCTGAACGTTCAAAATAGGTCTAAAAGTAGTCTGTCCGTCAAGGACATATTTTAAACGTCAATGGACGTCCAAAATACGTCTAATAGTCGTCTTTTCAATGTCTGTGTTTGGACGTCTTTTCAACTTTCATTTTCAACCTTAAGAGAACGTTGATTGGACGGCAGTCATTACGTCATTTCAACGTTGAATCAACGGCTAAATGTTTACTGGGATAGCAGTTTATAATCATACTGTATCACTTACTCCTCCCTGCTCTTGTATGTTAAGCTGTGGTTAACGCCTGATTCTTCTTGTCTTCAGTGTCAGTGACTATCACTATGGCGGCGAAACAGAATGGTTGTATGACTAACGGAAAAGACCACTCCTCGACAAGTCCTAAACCCCATGAAGATAAAGGATCAGAGTTCTGTTTCAGCGCTGAGCCGAGTTTAGAGCGGATACGTTCTCTCCAGGCAGAGTTTACGGTGGAGCGCGACTGGAACCGGTTTCATCAGCCACGGAACCTGCTGCTGGCGCTGGTCGGAGAGGTGGGAGAACTCGCAGAACTCTTCCAGTGGCGAGGGGAAGTGTCAGAGGGTCTGCCGGACTGGAGCGACTCTGATCGAGAGAAAGTGGCTCAGGAGCTCAGTGATGTCTGCATTTACCTCGTGGAACTGGCCGAGAAATGCCGTGTTGACCTGCCCCAGGCCGTGCTGCAGAAGATGGAGCTGAACCGCAGAAAATATCCTGCCAGCAAAGTGCACGGATCTGCAAAAAAATACACAGAGTACACAGACTGAGAGTAGCCGAGCTCATCTGGGGCCACAAATCTGCAGAGTCTCCACAGTTCTCTCAAAGCTGCTCTGTGGAAAAAAAGAAACCATTGCCGTTAACATGCTTTAAATTCTTACTTTTAGTCACATTGCATTTAGAGTGGACCCCTTTCATTCATCCACTGCCATTTATTTTACAGGGGACTTTACTGATTGGTCTAAGCTGGACACCCAAGACTTGTCAGTCATCAAATTTACTCCCAAACCCTTAGTCATTTTATTTTAAATGGATCCCGAGTGCCTTTCTACAGTCGTTTTACTCACTCCCTCAGTAAGAGCTCCATGGCTCCCTCGGAGCAGCTGCTGAATGTTAAATTCTTTGAGTTTTATATATATACTTTATTTTGGATGGAGCTTTAAAGCCCTTTGACCATGATAACTCAATCTCCAACACTCTCACTTTCGTTTACCCACATTTAACTTTGAAGTTCTATGTTTAATTTGGTTTTCCACACCGTTAATTAGTGCAAGTCCTTGTGCTTCAGCATCTGTCCATTTCACACAGGATTGACGTTCTTTGCATCATGAAGAATTGATGGAGACCGCTTTAAATGACTCTATATAGCACCTTTTAGAAAAGGGTTCTATACGGCACCAAAATAATGGTTCCCCTTTTGCTACGATGTTAAGCTTGTTACAATAGAGGAACCATTTTTGGTGCCTTATAGAACCCATTTCTAAAAGGTGCTGTATAGAGCCATCTTCATGAATGTGAAGAACACGTTCATGATGCAAAGAACATGAAACATTTAAGTGTTCAGGGTTCTGTATCGAACCATTTCCTCTACGCTGTTGGTGTTGTCCTTTCTTGTAAATAACTGACTGTGTTTGTAGAAAAACACAGCCCTAAGCTCGGATTTTAAATGTTCAAACTGAATATAACGAGCTGAAACACGTTGAACTGATCCAGTTTAAAAGGCTGTTACATGCTCTGTTTTAAATAGAACCGAAACAATGGTTAAATCTTATTATTTTATTAACCTCGCCTTTCATTTCCTCCAAAAAGTTCAGTTTACCCTGGTTGGTCTTTCAACATTGGACACCAAATGTAACATTCTCTACCAATAAACGTGTGGTTCTTTACAGTGCACTAACTGTCTGCATGAGTTTCTTTACACATTCAGGTTCATGCTTTGATAGGACTTTTATATTTCTGTGAAAACCTTTAAGCAACACACGACAAACTAAAAATGATGGCAGCCTCATGATGTCTAAAATAAAACTATTAGTAAACTACATTTTGCTCCCTTTCTTGCAGTGGATGTGGCCCTATGGGAAGATATGGCGTTAAATACAAACCAACTAATATTTCTGTGAGATGACTGTGGGTGTGAGCAGTCTGTGACATGGCTGTATTTTACAGGGTTCATCAGTTCACCACAAAAAGAGGAACAAGGTTGGGAACTTTATGAACTAATCTAATGGTTCAGGTCTCTTTTTGGACAGTCCTGACTTTAGGGCTAAGCTAACAGAAAACTAGCTTTAGGACATTCTTGTGAATTTAAAATTCATACACAAATTAATACTTCTACAGTGAGATTTACTCTAAACTAAATCCTTACCTTTTAAATATAGTGAGAATACTTGTGTAAAAACCGTTTTTCTGTGTAGAATTAGTGGTATATTTTTATGTTTGAACGTCCCTCAACATGTCATCCGTCAAAGGAAGAAGTGTGTGTTCAGTACCACAGACTGGATATTACAGGGGGACGTTAAAACCGGATATTTCCAGCCCAAACCCCAGTTTAACCTGTAGAACACTTTGGACTTATGTTATCAGGTTTACTCTGAAGTAATGTTTTCTTGAATATCACCCTTAGACTCTGTATTTCATCCCACTAGCACTGCACTGTATTCTGTGAAACACGCCTGGTTTTAATCGGTAATTGAGGAATGAGTGGAGGTAAGTGATTTAGAGAAGAACTCTAACACACTCTTGAATGGTATTCCACATAGTAGCATTTCTAATTTTAGTCAGATTTATTAATCCCAGAGTCAAACGTGTCGAGTAACTAGTGATGGGAATTTCGGCTCTTTTTGGGGAGCCGGCTCTTTCGGCTCCTAAATGGCTCTTTGTTTTACCACTTATTTCCACTGGTACAGAACAATGTTACCTACATTTACATGACGATATGGACAAAATATTACTGTTCAATATTAAAAATAATAAATAGTGTTGCAATGGCCAATTGTTTTTATGTCTGTCTTGTAATAACTCACACATTCAATTGTATAAATAGCTGGATTTTTATTTAAACACCTTAATAAAAAATCACTTGTAAACTCTGAAACACAGCCAATGGAACCCAAAAGGTAGGTATTACAAAATCATCACTACTAGAAAAACAAAATCTCGGACGTTTGTGAAATTGAGGCCGGACATTTTTTTTGGTCTTGGTTTTGGTCAGTGTTTCTTTGCCGGGGGGATTGTGACCACTTTCTGGGTCTCCAACTGTTCCTATGTGGGTCGCAAGTTGGTTTTGCAAAAATACCCAGATGTAAACCAATACCCAATCTTCCTAGAGTGGTGGTGTTTGTATCCTGGTACTATCCGGATACAGAATGTGTGTTGGTGCAGGGCATGGACGTTGTTAGGCCTGTGTTCTTTAGTCCCTCCAATTATTTAATTTTCAATAACGGCTCTCTGTCTCCAGATAACCATTGGCTCTCGGTCTGTGTCGCTATTTTGTCCATCATTCAGTGCTGCAGCCAATGGAGTCACAGTCTCTCCTACAGGGGGTGGCCTTTGCGGCGGCGCTGAGAGCAGCAGGTCAGAGCTGAAACATTGGGAGCGACCGCTCTGCTTTAGATAGAACTAATGTAATTTTAGCTCCTTGTGGCTTTGCTTAATCTGTACCTCATCAAAGAAATTCGCTGCTATGAGGCAATTACCCCAGCTCCCCCCCTCCCCCCAGTGCTGACCTGCCCTTGAGCAAAGCACCTAAACCTCAACTGCTCACCAGGCTCACAGCTATGTGGAGGTCCTACCGATGAAGAACAGGGGATGGAGAAATAGATGGACCACACTTTGTAATTGTAGATTGTAGAACTGACAATTGCGCCAATGCACTTAGTAGACAGTGAATGTAAGTGCAAGAAGGTAGTAATAATGCTACATGTGTGTGTGTGTGTATTTTTTCCCCTTTTCACCCTATTTTTCAGACTGCACAGGACCACCACAGGCTGTACATTAAACAAGATATAGAATAAAATATAAATTATAAGAGGGTGGCATGGTGGTGCAGCAGGTAGGTGTCGCAGTCACACAGCTCCAGGGACCTGGAGGTTGTGGGTTCGATTCCCGCTCCGGGTGACTGTCTGTTAGGAGTGTGGTGTGTTCTCCCTGTGTCTGCGTGGGTTTCCTCCGGGTGACTGTCTGTTAGGAGTGTGGTGTGTTCTCCCTGTGTCTGCGTGGGTTTCCTCCGGGTGACTGTCTGTGAGGAGTGTGGTGTGTTCTCTCTGTGTCTGCGTGGGTTTCCTCCGGGTGACTGTCTGTGAGGAGGGTGGTGTGTTCTCCCCGTGTCAGCGTGGGTTTCCTCCAGGTGACTGTCTGTGAGGAGTGTGGTGTGTTCTCTCTGTGTCTGCGTGGGTTTCCTCCGGGTGACTGTCTGTGAGGAGTGTGGTGTGTTCTCCCTGTGTCTGCGTGGGTTTCCTCCAGGTGCTCCGGTTTCCTCCCACAGTCCAAAAACACAGGTTGGTAGGTGGATTGGCGACTCCAAAAAAATGTCCGTAGGTGTGTGTGTGTGTTGCCCTGTGAAGGACTAGCGCCCCCTCCAGGGTGTATTCCTGCCTTGCGCCCAATGATTCCAGGTAGGCTCTGGACCCCCTGCGACCCTGAACTGGATAAGGGGTTACAGATAATGAATGAATGAATTTACACTATAAATAAAGTGTCATCAAATAAATGTAAAATAAATATTAATTAGAACTAATAAACATTCAGTGTGCCACTTGTTTAAATGATGAGCAAATCACAAAGCAGATTAGTGAAGATGAACATTTGTGCAATTAATGTAAACAGACACAACAGTTTCTGAAAGTTTTCTTGGGCACTGTGTTCTCAAAATATTGAGTTTATTTCTAGAGTTATTTCCTCTGAAGGTCCTCAGCAGTGACGTGACTGTCTTAAATCCTGAAATTCATCCAACACTGATCAAAGAACGGTAACCACACACAACCACCACAGGGCTCGCTCTCTCGCTCTCTCTCTGTTACAACTTAACTTTTATTGTTTCTTTTGCTGTTTTTGCCGCCGCCCCATTGTTCTTAATGTATACGCACACATCGCAAAGGAAATGCTGTGTCACTGTGCTAATGAATGTGGCTCTCTGTAAATGTAATACATGTGGTGTGTGTGTGTGTGTGTGTGTGTGTGTGTGTGTGTCTGTAAATTGATGTGTCTGAGCCAATCAGATTTCAGAAGCAGAACAGATCTATTTATAATGGGATTTATGAGAGCGTGAAATGGGTTTGGCCACAGTGAGTCATCAGGGCTACAGCAGAGCGCAGAGTTCGTTCCTTCGTTCAATCACTTATTTATTTACTTGCTTATTTATTGATTAATTAATTGATGGCTTATAGGCCCGAAAGACCTGTAGCAAAAACAGTGCGCATTACTTTCAGTGTGTGCTACAAAATCTAAGTGTCTCTCTTTTTCTCACTACTTCCCTTCTCTCTCATTCTTTCAATCTTCTCTCTTTTTCTCCCTTTCTTTCATTCTCTCTGTCCTTCTCTCTTTTTCCTTTTTCTCTCTCTCCCTCCACTCTTTAACCCTCTCTCTCTCTCTCTCTCTCACACTTTTTACATTCTTCATCTCCTCCTCCAGGGTCAATGTGTGTGTGTGTGTAAAACAAGGACACACATATGCTGTGTTTGTGAGCGAGTGTTGCTGCTATAGCGACCGTTTCTGTCTGGCCATAATGGCCGTCCTTTATTCAGCATCACTGTTGCCATAGTGCTGTTGCTATGGAAGATGCTCTGTTTCCTTCACTTGGTTAATAAAGAGGGAGAGAGTGTAATTCCTGGAGCCTCCAGCAGGGGACAGCTTTCCTCTGCACTACAGTGCATTATTACTGCAGTGTGCTGTAAATCAGTCACCTTCAGTGTAGCTGGAGATAAAGGTGGCATGATACTTTCAAGAAACTTGAGTATCAGCTGATACTGATACCAATATTAAAAAATCAGTATTGGTTTTAAGACCGGTGTCAGTTTCACCGGAGATATGGCTGTATATAATTATACAGAGACCTTGAATATCGCTTATTACCACTAGCGGTATTGATATCTTGAGTATTATTTGATAAAAATATTGAACGTTTGATATCAGCCAGCACCAATGCCAATATTAAACCCTGAGTTTTATTCAATGTTGATACTAAACTAATCCTTTAGTATGAGTTAGTACAGATACTAAACCCCAAATAACAGCCAATACAGGTTTCAATACCAAACCCTGAGTACCAGGCAGTACAGATACCAGTGCTAAACCATGAGGATCTGTCAGTAGTGATACCAATGCTAAGTCACTGCTAATACAACACTAAATTCAGAGGATCAGTTCAGTATCAGTCAATAAACATACTTTTCAGCATCAGCCAGAGATGTTTGGAACTAGTGACTGTTTACCAGATTGTGAGTCAGCATTTACAAAACAGGTCGTTGTTTGTAAGCATGCACATTCATTCATTCATTATCTGTAACCCTTATCCAGTTCAGGGTCGCGGTGGGTCCAGAGCCTACCTGGAATCATTGGGCGCAAGGCGGGAATACACCCTGGAGGGGGCGCCAGTCCTTCTCAGGGCAACACAGACACACACACATTCACTCACACCTACGGACACTTTTGAGTCGCCAATCCACCTACCAACGTGTGTTTTTGGACTGTGGGAGGAAACCGGAGCACCTGGAGGAAACCCACGCAGACACAGAGAGAACACACCACACTCCTCACAGACATTCACCCGGAGGAAACCCACGCAGACACAGGGAGAACACACCACACTCCTCACAGACAGTCACCCGGAGGAAACCCACGCAGACACAGGGAGAACACACCCCACTCCTCACAGACAGTCACCCGGAGGAAACCCACGCAGACACAGGGAGAACACACCCCACTCCTCACAGACAGTCACCCGGAGTGGGAATCGAACCCACAACCTCCAGGTCCCTGGAGCTGTGTGACTGCGACACTAACCTGCTACGCCACCGTGCCGCCTCGTGCACATTTAATGTTAAACTTATATAGTTCCTTTCTAGAAACCCAGGGACGCGTTACACACAGCGTACTCTCGATCAGGAACGACCGTCCACCTGGAGGACTGCGTCGGGCGCTAGGATTTCACCCAGGACACAGCGCCAATTCATATCTGGGCTCACACACATTCACTCACACAGCAGGACAGTTGTAAGAAAAGCCAATTCACCTAACCTCCATGTTTTCGGTCTTCACATCTTCTTTCTCTGTTCCGTGATGCAGGTATTTTTAAGTGCACCTTTGCAGAGGTATGAACTAGCCTTTAGTCTTGTAAGTCCAGATTAAAACTGAAGGAACTACAGACACCATCCATCTGTAGCCGAGAACAGGAGGAAAAACTGTAAATGACAGATCTCCTGAAGTATGGTTTTAATCCGATGCTTCGCACGGACTTTTCTGGAATTGCTGATGAATTGAGTGGTTGTTATTTCTGTTTTGACAGTGAGGATCCATAACCCACATTAGCTCATCTGGAGGATGACAGCGGTGTGTAAATGCAAACAGAAGAAATGTAGCTCCTGCCAGCGTCGCTGTGGCGTTAAATAAAGCCTGCGGGGGTAAGTTATGGAATAACACAGCAGTGTATGAATCACCCTTGCTTTAAATACTGCTCTGTGTTTGTGTTCGTGCTTGTAATGTGTGTTTGGTAAAATGTAGCCTGGCTGCTTTCATTTATTAACACTGAGGCTACAGTCTGGGGCAATAGTTGGGGCTTACATTAAATCACCTTTTTGAAGTTATTAAACATCATGATTAACATTTCTTCTGATCTGAAGGCTATTAATCAGGAACTTGCCATGAGCGTTAGATGGTATTCAGCCACATGAACATTGTGTTGGGTGATTCGTTCTGGCGCTCTGACTCCTTACAGAGGTATCTGATGGAGCTCCACCTCTCTAGAGAACACGGTTCCACAGATCCACCGCTCAGTGCTGGGCTCATGTACCGTGTTTACTCCAGATCTACCGTGTGAAAGCTTAAGGGGGTGGATTTAAAGCTGTACATTTACTTTGAAACAGTCAAAAGCTGTGCTGATTTTAATTTGTGGTTATTACGGCTCAGATGTGATTCAGCTCCCATCTCTAACAGCAAATATACTATATTATTAATTATTATACTTGAAGGATGTGTTCTCTTTCAGTTCTCCAGCACTCGTCCCTACAGAGTTTGTCTCAGGCCTTTTTTATATCAAACGGCTCCAGATAATCGATGGAGACTGAGTTCTGTTTGGATTAGGAGAGTTAGATTAGATCTGGAAATGACCACTGCTCTTCTTCAAACAGAACTGACTGAAAAGAGGAGACTTTTCTGTTATAAAATCACTTCCTGTGAAGAATAACAAAATCAATTTCACTCTTAGAAAGTCTGTTTATGCCCCACATCCCCCACCACACACACACACACACACACACATATCTTTCTCTCCCAGGCTGACACACTATTGGTCATCTAGTGCTGGAGCAGAAACTTCTGGGGGCTCAGATTTTTTACCAGTGGTGGTTAATGGAACCAGGCGTCTCCAGCAAAGGTCCACCATTTTATTTCCTCTCCACAGCCACCCGTGACCTCCACCTCTCTAAAGAGCTTAAAATGGATGATAATTATGATGATGATGATGGTGGAAAATGTTGGAAATCTCATCTCATTAAGTTAATCACAGCGTCCGTCTCGGCCAGCTATGGATTAAAAATCCTTCTCAAAACTCTGCTCAGACATCAGCAGTGTGTTCTCCACCATTTACTGTGATAACTCTCTAAGAGGAGCTCTCAGCTTTCAGAGAAGCACGTCTGGTGATGACGATAATGATGATTATGACAGTTATTCTTATACAGCGCTTTTCTAGATACTCAAAGTGCTGTACATTCTAAGGGACATTCGGGAGTTGCCTTAACCACTAACAATATGCAGCTTCCATCTGGTTAATTAGACGGCAGTCAGTCCGCTCATCACACACCAGCCATTGATCTGGCTTCATTCTCTTCCACTCGCGGCTACTCTCTCGACTCAGTTCTCTCCTCAGTACGGTTTAGACCTCCTCGTTCGGTTCTGCATACGACGTTAAGGTTAGTAGGAGTGTGAACGGTGTCTGTAATTCTGAGCTGGAGCAGATGTTGAGGGTGATGTTTTTACCCAGAGATTAGCCAAAAGGGGCTTAGCTGATCGAATGGGAAATGTAACAGAGCATGACAGGCAGCAGAAACACAGTAATCGGAGACCTGGCAACCAAAAACGGTTAAGCCGAACCCAGGCAGATTTAGACTGAAGTGTGATTTTGGATGTTGCTGAAGGGGTGGAAAAGGTTGGGACAAAAATGAGGTTGTGATAAACGTTACTTGCCACAGTTATTGTTGAGTAATGGTGAAGGTTGTGTCCAGTTCAAAGGCAGCAAGAAACGACACTACACACTGGCATTATACTGAACAGCCGTACTGAAATATATAAAAAGTGTGGATGTATTTAAAAAAAATGAAAAGAGGAACACTGCCAATTTACCGGGAGTAAGTTCTGGAGCTGTTGATTTTACTGTAGGTCTGATCAAATAAAACAAGATAAGGTTATTGCTCTTGAAGGAAATAGCAGCAAATGAATAGGATGATTGTATAAATGGACAAAAAGGAACACCATCAGGAAATGTCCAAACAACAACAGGGACCCTTATCCAGTTCAGAGTTGTGGTGGGTCCAGAGCCTACCTGGACTCATTGGGCGCAAGGCAGGAATACACACTGGAGGGGGCGCCAGTCCTTCACAGGGCAACACACTCACACACAGACACTTTAGAGTTGCCAGTCCACCAAATTTTGGACCATGGGAGGAAACCGAAGCACCCGGAGGAAACCCACGCAGACACAGAGAGAACACACCACACTCCTCACAGACAGTCACCCGGAGGAAACCCACGCAGACACAGGGAGAACACATCACACTCCTCGCAGACAGTCACCCGGAGGAAACCCACGCGGACACAGGGAGAACACACCACACTCCTCACAGACAGTCACCCGGAGGAAACCCACGCAGACACAGGGAGAACACACCAACTCCTCACAGACAGTCACCCGGAGCGGGACTCGAACCCTCAACCTCCAGGTCCCTGGAGCTGTGTGACTGCAACACCTACCTGCTGCGCCACCGTGCCACCCTAAAAGTACTGGAGGCTTTGAAAACCCCATTTTACCACATTTTTAAAACCTTTTTTTAACCATCAAAAGTAGCAAAATATACTGAATTGATTATTTATTTTTTCTGTAAAGAATATCTCATATGAGATGATGAATCAAACTGCTCTGCTGTCCCTGATTGAACCCGTTTATGCTCCATGAAGTGTGTCACCACACGGGGCTGGCCATGTTTAAAATAGATTTATTACAGACTCTTTTAAACCTCCAGGCCAATAGGTGTCAGTATATTGACCGTTTTAATATGTGAAGAGACATTTTTGATAAATTATCTGGAAAGTTTTAAATCTCCCGCTTTCATTTCACACGGCTTTACATCCACTTTCTGTTGAACCCCTCCCACTCTCTTCAGGCTTGTTTTCATTCATCCATTTCTCTCTCCCTCTCTCAACTGTGGAGAATGAATTTGTGATGATGAATGTCTCATCTCTCTCTCAGCTGTTCGCTGAGGTGTAATTACGTGGGGTGTCCACAGGGAGGTGCTGTTTACTCAGGGTAATTAAGGGCTGATGAGTTCAGCCTTGTGGCTTTTCTTTTTTCATTTTTAAAGCTGTATTTTGAGGAGATTTCTTGAGATATTTTACACTATTATTTATCAGTTTAATATCAAAAATGCCCTGTTGGTCATTTTTGTGCAATTTATTTAGAACTCTTACAGTAACTTTGCCAAAAATAATGACCGTATTTGTGTTAAGTGCTGCAGATTAATTACATATTATTATATACGCTATACTATGAGGATTAGGAGATGATTTAATATTCATTATAACAGTCTGTCTTTATTAAAACATGATTTTTCTTTCCCAGCAGTGTTTGTGCTATTTTCACCACTCTCCAAAACAGATGGGAAACTCAAAAGACAAATCATAAAAATAAAAGTAAAATGCAAAATAAGAGTCCTTTAATATTTTTGATCAATAAAAGTGACACTATGATTCTCTGTTGATAGAAAGTCTCTAATAAATGCTGCTTGAACAAAAAAAGAAGAGGTTGCCAGATAGAGATAACTAATTACAGTAGGGCCCCATCCCCTCATTTAACCAGTTCCTATTCTCTTTCATCCATTAGCGAGGGAGAGCAGAGAGAAAGACAAAAACAGAAAAGAGTCCAGTTTGGTTGTTCTGGCATGGATAGTAAAGCCCCGAAAAAAAAAAAAAAAAACTGCAGTAGCGTAGGCCCCCTATTCAGAAGAACCCTGCTGTTCCCACAGCTCTGAAAAGATGGAGAAGAGAATGTGAAAGAGGGGAAAGAGTGAAGAGCGATAAAGAGAGGGCCGCCAAGTGTGGGGTGAACGAGGGAGAGAGAGAAAGGAAATAAAAAAAGGAAAAGAGATGGAGTGCTTTCCTCACACTTAAGGCTTGTTTATCAACACTTCGTACCTCCGGCTTCCATGGATACCTCCCAAAAAATGATTCTCTTTTTCTTTCTTTTTTTGGAATGTAAGAAACAAGACTCTGAAAAAACCCTGGAATAAAAGACAGACAAAATCAATAGAGGAATGAGATACGTGGCTGAAAAGCGCTGGTATTGAAGCTTAGAAAGTGTTCCAGAGAAGAACATATATACAGTAAAATATAGATTCAACTGACAGTGAGTTTTCAGTGGAAGGCTCTAGCCATTGTCCTGAGAAGAAAACGTTAGAGGTGTCAAATGACTAAAACAGCTGAGATTGATAATTGTTCTAGAAAATGTAGATTTTCTGGTTTAAAATCAGTGCATTTAGATGTAGACGTAAGAGCAGACACCATGATCTTAATCAGAGTGGAGTTATTATTCAGGAACATTATTTTCAACCTGTTTCATGCTTGTTAGAGCAGAATATCTCCAAGACATGGAGCAGTACCTTTATAGAGCAGCACAGATCAGCCATTTAGGAACACCGTTAGATTTAGTTTTCCACACTGAGAGTGTGTGTCGGGTCTTTTCTAACAGGGACCGAGAAAACACGGCACAAACATCGGATTATTTATTTGGGGAAGGTTCTCACACTGACAGGTGTTTAAACAGGAAAAGGAATCATTTAACTAGACAGCTAAGTGAGATGACTGCACATTATGTTTAGCCAATCAGGAGCGATCTTGCTTATGTACGGGTCGTATAGGTATATTTTACATCACATTCATAACAACAGGGAAACACCCACACGTTGCGCAGAGATGAATACAGCGAGGGGGAAAAAGTAATATAATTACGTATAACCCCTGTGGAAGGGTCCATGGAAAAAGTGGATGCATACATTGGATCAACAGTATGGATGACCGAGAGGGACAATCATTGGGCGAAAGGCGGGAATACACCCTGAAGGGGGTGCCAGTCCTTCACAGGGCAACACACACACTCACATATTCACTCATACACTCACACCTATGGACATTTTTGAGTCGCCAATCCACCTACCTGTGTGTTTTTGGACTGTGGGAGGAAACCAGAGCACCCGGAGAAAACCCACACGGACACAGGGAGAACACACCACACTCCTCACAGACAGTCACCCGGAGAAAACCCACGTGGACACAGGGAGAACACACCACACTCCTCACAGACATTCACCTGGAGAAAACCCACGCAGACACAGGGAGAACACACCACACTCCTCACAGACAGTCACCCGGAGGAAACCCACGCAGACACAGGGAGAACACACCACACTCCTCACAGACAGTCACTCGGAGGAAACCCACGCAGACACAGGCAGAACACACCACACTCCTCACAAACAGTCACCCGGAGGAAACCCACGCAGACACAGGGAGAACACACCACACTCCTCACAAACAGTCACCCGGAGCGGGAATCAAACCCACAACCTCCAGGTCCCCGGAGATGTGTGACTGCGACACACTACCTGCTGCACCACCGTGCTGCCCCTGTAAAAAATCAAATAAATACAAATAAAAAAGGAAAAGGCGTAAGGTCAGTTGAAATGAATGAAAATGTTAAACACAATGCAATAATGAAATAGAAACAATAGACGTTCTCATTGTCTGCTTTGGTGTAGATTCATTAGCTCGTGTTGGTAGAGAAGGAAAACTCGTTAATGCATTGTTTACTATGCAGAACAAATACGAATAAATTATGCTGCTACTTCTGCATCTCATAAAGTGATTTATTTCTCCAACCCAGCAAACTTTTACAAGTGTAGATTCTCTCGCTCTCTCTCTCTGTTCCTGCCCAAAGCCAGCTCTTTTTCTTTTATTGCAGTTTATATAACATACGCATAAATATTCCAATTCTCTTCTTGAACGAGCAAACAGAAGCTAACACTAATTGAGCTGTTTGCACTGAAGGAACATTAGCAGAAACTAAAGAACAAAATATCCCACGTAAAAAAGCTCTTCCTTGCTAATTAACATCATTAACACCAACACGGCAGCTCAAACTGTGATGATGAAATTATTGTGACGCGCTGAAAGCTGTTAATTGATAACACGGGAACAATTAGAAAAATAAGGAAAAAAGTAACAGGAGTTAAGATCAGAGCAGATTCAGTATGTGCTGAAGATAAGCCGAAAAAAACAGAAGGAATCTCCCAAGAGATAATGTTACTACAAACGGCCTGGTAGAGTCAGAGAAAATTAAAACATTTGCAGAAAACACACACACACACACACACACACAAACACACTCAAATATAGGTTCACACTTTGCTTAAACACAGTGGAAAAACATAAAATGTAAAGGGAAACTGTGTGACTCCAAGGTCCCCATGTTCAAGGATGAAAGTGTCACCTGAAAGGTATTAATTAACAGTCACTCAGCACTGGGCTGTGGAGCAGTGGAACTGTGTTCTGTGAAGTGATGAAGCTCCATCCAGTGCCTTCGGGATGACTTAGAGTGGTGTTTGTGATTCAGAGATAATCATTTTACATCAATACCTGACCTCACTAATGTTTGTGTCTGAATGCATTTAGTGTTTAAATTCGCGTCTTTAGTACGAACTAAAGTGTGTATGAGCTGCACTTCACAGATCGGTAATAAATGGGTAACATTCATTCATTCATTCATTATCTGTAAGCGTTGATCCAGTTCAGGGTCGCGGTGGGTCCAGAACCTACCTGGAATCATTGGGCGAAAGGAGGGAATACACCCTGGAGGGGGCGCCCGTCCTTCACAGGGCAACTGACAATTTTGTGTCACCAATCCACCTACCAACGTGTGTTTTTGGGCTGTGGGAGGAAACCGGAGCACCCGGAGGAAACCCACGCGGACACGGGGAGAACACACCAAACTCCTCACAGACAGTCACCCGGAGGAAACCCATGCAGACACAGGGAGAACACACCACACTCCTCACAGACAGTCACCCGGAGGAAACCTACGCAGACACAGGGAGAACACAACACACTCCTCACAGACAGTCACCTGGAGGAAACCCACGCAGACACAGGGAAAACACACCAAACTCCTGGGAAAGGGAATCAAACCCACAACCTCCAGGTCCCTGGAGACCCTGTGACTGCGACACTACCTGCTGTGCCACCGTGCCGCCCATAAATGGGTAACAATAACACACTATAAACAGTGTCTCTGCTGCGGGATCGGAGGTGTTAGCCTTTGCTCTTTATGCACGTTAGTCTTGGCACCCATGTCTCTGTCAGCTTTTTGCTCACTGCTTGTTGTTCCGTGGAGCATTGTTTGTAGCTACTATCAACACCGCATGCCAGGAATGTCCCCCAAAGATCCTGAAGTTCACTGCCCTTCCTTCCAACATCAACTTCATGAACTGAATGTTCACCTCCTGCCCAATATATCTCACCCCTCCACAGGCCTTTGTATCTACAGCCTGTTATTGGTTTTAATCTTGTGGCTGATAACTGACCAGTGCTGACTACAATTAATTACACACATAATATTTAACATCTGTTCCTTCCCATTCCTAACGACACTGAACACCACTGCCACATGTAGAAGAATGGGCACAGACTTTAGTTTAGAAGCTCTTTGATTGGTGTCTGTCATTAAAACTGCACTCTTGATGGTCCCAGCTCTGAGGAATGACAGAGAACTTTAGAAGCTGAAACGTTTCCCCAGAGACTTGTTCAGATTTCCGAACATACCACGGGAATAAAGAACAGGGTTTTGTTGCAAACTCATCAAACTGCAGTTAAATTAGTTCAGTTCTTCAGAGAAGAGTAAACACTGGCCACACAGAGTCCCTTTGCAGCTGTGTTTCATCATAATGTTCATCCTTTCTGCAGTAATTAGCCATTCCCTGCACATGACTCAGATATAAATTACAGTTCAGACATGAGACTGCGCTGTGCTTTGGGGGATAAACTCCAGATAAAAACAGCTTTAACTCTGTAACCTTCCCCAGGTTTTAGCTTTCACCAAAACTTTCCCTCAGATTGACTCTTAAAGAAACTTTTTTCCTCCTCTTTAATCTGTCCCACTGTGCATTAGCACTTCTAATTCTCTTCATCTGATTATCATTCAGACACAGTGGATGATGTGATACGAGTCGTTTCATCTTGTCCACGCTTTAGCTTCGGCTATCTGTCTCCACTGGAAATCTAATCGCAGACATTCTTCATATTTATATGTTCGCTCGCATCATAAAACCGAGAAAAACTGAGAAAAATGAACTCTCTTATTTCTCATTTAGGCATTATACATCATCAGCTCAACACTGAGAGTCTACTTCTTTATCTGATTGAATTTAAATATCATAACATCATGGAGGTGTGGTTATCTTTGTTGTATTCATTCCTAAATGCATGATCAGATTTTTTAATATTTCTTTGCACAGCTCATAGAAGGATGAATCCTCGTTTGCTGACACCAGTGAGTCAAATCAAATGTATTTCAGTGAGGATAATTTGCATAGAATAACATAACTACAAGCAGGCATGGTGTAACCATGGAAATGAGTGTACAGTTTTAATATATATGTTTGTAGTACAATTTTCTATTAAGAAAACTATTGAGTTTAACTGTAGGGTAACAACAGAAATCTGGATCTGACTGAAATGGGTGTAGCGTAACCTTGGAAACGTGAAGTGTTACCAAGGAAATGGATAAGGTGTGAGCATGTTAAGGTGTTTGTTTGTTTTTACCATGGAAATGTATATAGTTTAAACATAGAAATGAGTGCAGTGTTACAGTGGAAACGACTTTACTCTGACAGTAGGAATGGCTAAAGTGTGAACATGGAAACATGGTAGTGTAACCATGGAAACAGGTGCAGCATTACCATGGAAATGGGCTGTCAGATAACCAAGGAGAAGTGTGAAGGATGGAAATGAGTGAGTGGATGATTGATAGCTGTCCTGTTGCAGTGTCTGTGGAACATTTCCTGGTGGTGAGCTTGTGGTGTCAGGATTCGGAAGAAGTTTCCGAGTTATTTTAAAACGTGGATTAGACTGCGGTAGAAGTGAAAGCCCCCTGGGGTTTCTGATCTCCGGGCTAGTTTGCGTCTGTCAGACTGTGCAGAGTCAGAAGCTGATCTCAGATCAGAAGAAACGGCCGAATCTTTCTGACAGTCATTTTCAGCCTCCTTCTGAAGAGCTCTCCAAGAGCCAGGCGTCTGAAACAATCATTCTTTCAAATTGGATTCATGTTCTGACTCCTTCTGGTGTCTCTGTGCCTTTACAGTCTGTGAGTGTCCTAACAGTGGTCCAACTCAATGCCAGGGGCCCTCAAACGCTGCGTGTGGTTAATCTGAACGTCAGTAAAATGAATTCATGCACCTGTATAATGGATGATCAAACATTTATTCTGAAAACAAGAGTATTACTGAGGATTTGTTGCTCTTTTACTGCAGTAACAACTTCATCTCTTCTTAGATTAAACTAGATGTAGGAACATTGCTGTGTGGATTAGATGGCATGTAAATAATAGTGAGGGAGGGACTGGCACCCCCTCCAGGGTGAATTCCTGCCTTGCGCCCAGTGATTGCGGGCAGGCTCCGGACCCACCGCGACCTTGAACTAGAGGGTTACAGACAATGAATGAATGAAAAACATTTGTGAGGTCAGTAGTCAGACACTACTCTGTCTGATCCACTCATACCAGCGCTAGGGGTGGGCGATATGGCCCTAAAATTATATCACGATATTTCAGGGTATTTTGGCGATAACGATATTCTTGGCGATATAAAAAACACTGAAAACCGTGACGTCACTGGTGGACAACAGCTGAACAACGCCGCGGTAAAACACCGTTATGACTGACTGTTATGACAGTATCTAGCTAAATAACCAACATTATTCATGACAATAGCCTAGCAATAAGCTAAACTCAAATGTAGAGGTACCGTGATTCTTGTAAATGTGATCGAAGTCGAACTCGAATTCATCCGACACTATAAACCTCCGTAATGCAGCTACGTAGCCGAGTATAATCTGAGACACCGAGTTTAGCGAGTCAAGCTAACGTTAACTAACACCAACTAAAACAGGCGAAGTGAGTGTCCTTACCCTGTTTACCTCCATGTTACAGAGGCTCTTGAACACCTTTCGTTGGGGTCCTTACATGCCCATATTGTTGGAAAAGCGCCAGTGAAATGAGCTACAGATAACGGAGTGAGCGGATGGTCCTTTCCAAAGTGCCCGTTTAAAGTGGACAAATTTAGTCCATTTTCTGGATATTTTGGGATCTTTGGGCCATTTGTTCACAGATGTCCCACTGTACATTGAATGATTGCAGCCAAAAACAACACACCTTTTCCTCATTTTGCATTAAATTAAGTGCAGCTTCTGGAGTGTTGTCCACCATCTACGTCACAGGCAAGACGCCTATTAGAGTTTCAACACCGGGGGGGGGGACCAACGGTCTTTTAAACCTTATTCCTTCAATTAGTAAGAAATAACATGTTTTCTGACTCTCAATAAACACAAGTTAGGAACTCAAACTCCACGGTATTTATTAGTTTGACACTTTCATAGAGCTGCTGCTTGGCCTTTAAACTCTCTTTGTGGCGTTTTTGACTTTCCACATACTCAACTCAACTGGGCGCTGTGCTCGAGGTGGTGAAACAGATTAGTTGCGTTTGTCTGTTTTGTTGTTACAGGCTTCTTTCATATCCACGGTACCTCACTGTGCTTAAACGACTCACGTAATGAATGTACGCCACAAGTCGAAGTGGACAGGACACACTCAGGACCACCACAGAGCTGGTATGATGTGGGTGCTGGAGCATTCTCAGTGCTGCAGTGACACTGAAGAGCTAACACAGAGCAACACATGGACTGTATTCTGTAATCGTAGAACTTCAAAGAAGTGCGCTCAGATGATTAATGCAGCTGAAGATTCTTTACTGAAAGGGACAGAGAATAGGACACAGCTCGGGACGCAGCTGAAGTGATACTTGCATTAACTTTCTGTTGCATTCTATAAAACAGTACAACTCTCCAGGGTATTTTTGATACTGAAGTGTGTTTATCTCTTTTCGTTTATTATCACCGTTGTTTTACAGAGTTCCCGTCTTGTTTTGAATCCTGAATTTGTTTCATTTCAGCTGCAGTAGGACAGTGATAGTGCCCTGAGTGAATGGAGAGATGAATTTAATTTCCTCTCTTTATTATTAACAGAAATCAGAAGAAAACAACACCAGGAATTAAGCAGTCAAATCCGCACCATTCCCACTCGGAGCTCTTTGTATTTCCTTTGAATAAAAACTCCTGCTCTTGGCTCAAATCCTAAACACCACACACACACATTTGTGT